>NW_024545551.1:0-132506 GCF_018152505.1 Drosophila elegans
CAAATTTTGTAAAATTAACATCTGCACACTACAAAAATTTAATTTCCTTCGACTGTTTTAAGTTATCAACTTTTTTTGTATTAGTACGACTATCAAGAACGACGTCATTGGTTCATTGATTGTGTCGGATCCTGTCTGGGTGGCTGACTTGGTGGTATTTTATTAAAGTGGGGATTTTTATCATTTGGGTTAGTAGCGTCTGTCGTTGCACTTCTTTGTTCAGCTCTTTGGTGTTTTTCCTCTGTGATACGCGCAAAACTACTTGCGAACACGTATCGCTCATAATTAGCGTCTACTTCTTGGGCTAGTGCTAAAGCAGAAGAAAGATCGGTTGGTCTTGCCGAAAAAAGAACGTCGCTAAGCGATTTTCTTGTGCCCGAAATTAATACATTAATTAATATTAAATTAATAGCGCATCTGCTCTGTAATTTTCGTTCAGTGAGGCAGCTCCGGTGTTGTCGTAGGTCATAATTGTCTTGTTTATTAGCAGATTTAGTTTTTTCTCTACTTCGTCATAATACAGCAGAAGTGTCATGTTTCCTTGACGGAGTGTTGACATCTCCTGTTCTATTAAATATATCGGTCGTTTGTCCGCGTATGTCTCATTCTTTCCGGCAGGGACTTCATAATATCTAACGTTTCGCAGCACGCGATACATATTATGATTTCGGCATCCCTCTATGTTTCTACTTCTGGTGTGCCGAGATGTACACCACCTAATCGCTTCTGAACATCTTTTAATTTTTGCTAAAAGCTCTTTTCCTGCGCTTCGAGTGCGCTCGCAATTGCGCCTTCTATAATGGATTTTAGTTGTTCATTGGTCAATGCCATGTTTGAACTATTATGTTGTGAACTTTCCGCGGTGTTTAGTTTTTGAAATCTGTCTAATGCTTCTATCTATCTAACGCTCATATAATTTTGTTGTATTTAATTTTTTCTAAAAAAAAAATTTCCGAACTTGTGCCTTTTTTTTTGACTGTTGGGTAGCCGCCGTTGCATCGGAGTGCATTGCCCGCTGATTGTGCTGACCGAAGCTTGGGATTTTGGCAACGTCGTTGTGCAACGTCCGCAGGTGTCGCTGGCCTTGCATTATTTTCTTCAATTATGCATGATCAGCTTGGGAACTTCCATTTTGCTGGGAAACAATGTTAACTTATAGACCCAATTAGCAGTTAATCAGAATTTCTTTGGTATCCAATTTCTGCAAATAAGTATTGCACTACTTGACACAAACTTGGAACTTACCTTTTTCTCATCAGCTCTCTTCTTTCCGAGAATCCTCAACAACGCATTGATCGCAATTTGATCGACTTGGGTTTAAATTATTTAATTGGAATATTAGCTGTTTAAAAATATTTATGAAGCGCCTTTGCCTTAATGATAAACATTAAAGCCAAAATAAATGTAATATAGCTAAACAAAAATGTAAAAAATGGGTATAAATACGCGAAATTAATTTATTTTTAAAGGCCCGAACTAGCAGCTTCCAGAGCAGCTAATTCATAGGGGGTGCAAATCTCCATTTAAACTAGTTCGGCCAAGTTCTGCACCCAAAACTCTTCCCCTCCTACTTTTCCCTTTACGTAAACATCTCCTCTTGAGATGCATCGCCCGCTTAAAGATCTCGTATTTTGGTTTGGTCAGCTGTTGGCGAGTCTAGGCCGATAAACTTTAAGCTCAGTTAAGTTTAATTTTCTCTTTGGCATGACCCGATCGCACGCAGCAGTGCTGATTTATCTTGCACGTGTTTTAATAATAATAATAATTGAAACCACTTGAAACCAAAAACTTGAATAATATTGCGCTAGATTACCCAATATCAAGTAAACATTAATCGTATTGATTCGGTACAAAAATTTCTTCTTTTTGCCCGTTGTAGTTTGAACTGGGATCAAAACGTAAGGTTGTATTCTTACTCAAGTATATTACTATTGCTTAATTTACCTACTCTTGTAAATCGTTGAATCATGATTGGAACTATTTTTATGCACAATCTTGTCGAAGGTGATATTGACTCCATAGAATTGGTAAGCCGCTTAACATTTAATGTGCCTTTTGGACCAACCCGCAACTACCATTTTCTTAACTTGTCCACATGTACCTTAAATTTTGGCCTGCATGAGCCCTTTCGTGTTCTCTGTAATAATTATAAAAATCTATATAATCAAATTTGCATTTTAACCTCTATCCCTGCATCGTACTTAGTTTTCCCTTTCTATGAATGACAGCTGGGAGCTATGCCTAAAAAATTTATTTCATCGTATTTTACTAGATGATCGTCGATGTTCCCACATTCCCCTTCGTCTACATCAGGGTTTTCATAATTTCATAATTTCATTTGGTGGGTCGTTTTCTAAGGCCAGATGGTTTATCCTCTGGTTTTTTGGTCCTGTATATCTAGCGCTACTACTTTTGTGCCTTTTAATCGTCTGTCCCTGATCAATGTTACCGTTGCACAGTGGTCGGACTTGTATGGGAGCCGCGGCCATAAATACTTCTAGTGGGACTATCCCTTTGAAACTTATAACAAAAATCTAGAAAAATGTTATAAATATATATGACAAGAATTGGCCAGATCGTACCCATATATCATTGCACTAAAACTTGTTTTTAATAAGCTTAAAAAAATTTTTCAAGGAGAGCTTCCCTTACACGTTGCTTACGCTGAAATACCCAATGAATATCATGCTCTCTCTTTCGATGCTATTCTTGAAGAGGACAGATAAAGCAAAACAAAAAGATGAATAAATTCAAAAAGCTAGAGATTTACAAATAAGAATTATTAAATTTAAAATCAAATTTGGACTTTGATTTTTTTATTTATGGCTTATGGAACCGACCATTGTGCATAGGTGCTTGCGATGGCGCATTGTCTCGTGTCTCAGGTTCTGACAGTGATGGTCCTCCAGTCTTCAGCAGAGAACCAAGTAGCACCATGAGGAGCTAAACATTGGCGAAGGAGCTTTATCGTCGTCGCCAAAGATAACCTTCCGCCCCAACGGTGGATGATCGGTCGAGTGGTAGTGGTGCACACCCGCACTAATGCAAAAGGTTGACGGACTTACGGACGCAGGATGAAAAGTAACGGCGAGCCCATCGTGCACTTGGCCCGTGCTGTCCTTTCAGAATTCATTCGAATCCACTTTGTCTCTCGCCCTTCAGCTTAAGCAGAAATTTACCTTGGTGGTTAAAGTTCTAAATTTTAATTGACGTCACTGCATATTTAAAAAATATAGTTCTCTTTGGCATGACCCGATCGCACGCAGCAGTGCTGATTTATCTTGCACGTGTTTTAATAATAATAATAATTGAAACCACTTGAAACCAAAAACTTGAATAATATTGCGCTCCCATTTAGATTACCCAATATCAAGTAAACATTAATCGTATTGATTCGGTACAAAAATGTCTTCTTTTTGCCCGTTGTAGTTTGACCTGGGATCAAAACGTAAGGTTGTATTCTTACTCAAGTATATTACTATTGCTTAATTTACCTACTCTTGTAAATCGTTGAATCATGCTTGGAACTATTTTTATGCACAATCTTGTCGAAGGTGATATTGACTCCATAGAATTGGTAAGCCGCTTAACTTTTAATGTGCCTTTTGGACCAACCCGCAACTACCATTTTCTTAACTTGTCCACATGTACCTTAAATTTTGGCCTGCATGAGCCCTTTCGTGTTCTCTGTAATAATTATAAAAATCTATATAATCAAATTTGCATTTTAACCTCTATCCCTGCATCGTACTTAGTTTTCCCTTTCTATGAATGACAGCTGGGAGCTATGCCTAAAAAATTTATTTCATCGTATTTTACTAGATGATCGTCGATGTTCCCACATTCCCCTTCGTCTACATCAGGGTTTTCATAATTTCATAATTTCATTTGGTGGGTCGTTTTCTAAGGCCAGATGGTTTATCCTCTGGTTTTTTGGTCCTGTATATCTAGCGCTACTACTTTTGGGCCTTTTAATCGTCTGTCCCGGACTTGTATGGGAGCCGCGGCCATAAGTACTTCTAGTGGGACTATCCCTTTGAAACTTATAACAAAAATCTAGAAAAATGTTATAAATATATATGACAAGAATTGGCCAGATCGTACCCATATATCCTATAGCTTTCGGAGGAAAAGTCGGGAAAAAAATGAAAAATAATTATAACTTTTTTGATTTTTGCATTTTTTGTTTAGTTCTTCAAGATTTAGTAATAGTTTAATATTCCCGAGTTTCGGTTTTAATATAATTGAAATCGGACAACTATATCAAATAGATTTTATTGATACGACACAGAACAGAACGCAATCGTGAAAATTGGCACTCCCTAGAAAATAAAAAGCTATTATTTTATTGAAACGAATATTAACTCAAAACATAACACAAAAATAAATACAAACGACAATTCAAACCAACAAACGTGGACAAACCACAACAAACAGGAGCAGCACGTTTTTTTTATAAATTTGAGGTTAGGTTACCTTTTCGTATAATTGCAAGCCGTCGGCAACTTTCGGCACTTCAATTAAGCATTCTTATATTCTTAAAATGCTTAAGAATATTATACAAAAAGACTTGTTTGTTTGTGCCAAAGAATGCCATCAACACTAAAACTCTAACCAAACACAGAAAAGACAAACCAAGAAAGCTCACAATTATGTACAAAATACAATATTGATTTACACAAAACACAACACATACTAAATATACTTTTTGTTAAAAATGGAAGTTAATACCTTTATTTATAATATTAAACACTTTCATTGCACTAAAACTTGTTTTTAATAAGCTTAAAAATATTTTTCAAGGAGAGCTCCCTTACACGTTGCTTACGCTGAAATACCCAATGAATATCATGCTCTCTCTTTCGATGCTATTCTTGAAGAGGACAGATAAAGCAAAACAAAAAGATGAATAAATTCAAAAAGCTAGAGATTTACAAATAAGAATTGTTACATTTAAAATCAAATTTGGACTTTGATTTTTTTATTTATGGCTTATGGAACCGACCATTGTGCATAGGTGCTTGCGATGGCGCATTGTCTCGTGTCTCAGGTTCTGACAGTGATGGTCCTCCAGTCTTCAGCAGAGAACCAAGTAGCACCAGGAGGAGCTAAACATTGGCGAAGGAGCTTTATCGTCGTCGCCAAAGATAACCTTCCGCCCCAACGGTGTATGATCGGTCGAGTGGTAGTGATGCACACCCGCACTAATGCAAAGGTTCGGTTGACGGACTTACGGACGCAGGATGAAAAGTAACGGCGAGCCCATCGTGCACTTGGCCCGTGCTGTCTTTTCAGAATTCATTCGAATCCACTTTGTCTCTCGCCCTTCAGCTTAAGCAGAAATTTAGCTTGGTGGTTAAAGTTCTAAATTTTAATTGACGTCACTGCATATTTAAAAATATAGTTCTCTTTGGCATGACCCGATCGCACGCAGCAGTGCTGATTTATCTTGCACGTGTTTTAATAATAATAATAATTGAAACCACTTGAAACCAAAAACTTGAATAATATTGCGCTCCCATTTAGATTACCCAATATCAAGTAAACATTAATCGTATTGATTCGGTACAAAAATTTCTTCTTTTTGCCCGTTGTAGTTTGAACTGGGATCAAAACGTAAGGTTGTATTCTTACTCAAGTTTATTACTATTGCTTAATTTACCTACTCTTGTAAATCGTTGAATCATGATTGGAACTATTTTTATGCACAATCTTGTCGAAGGTGATATTGACTCCATAGAATTGGTAAGCCGCTTAACTTTTAATGTGCCTTTTGGACCAACCAGCAACTACCATTTTCTTAACTTGTCCACATGTACCTTAAATTTTGGCCTGCATGAGCCCTTTCGTGTTCTCTGTAATAATTATAAAAATCTATATAATCAAATTTGCATTTTAACCTCTATCGTACTTAGTTTTCCCTTTCTATGAATGACCGCTGGGAGCTATGCCTAAAAAATTTATTTCATCGTATTTTACTAGATGATCGTCGATGTTCCCACATTCCCCTTCGTCTACATCAGGGTTTTCATAATTTCATAATTTCATTTGGTGGGTCGTTTTCTAAGGCCAGATGATTTATCCTCTGGTTTTTTGGTCCTGTATATTTAGCGCTACTACTTTTGGGCCTTTTAATCATCGGTCCCTGATCAATGTTACCGTTGCACAGTGGTCGGACTTGTATGGGAGCCGCGGCCATAAATACTTCTAGTGGGACTATCCCTTTGAAACTTATAACAAAAATCTAGAAAAATGTTTTAAATATATATGACAAGAATTGGCCAGATCGTACCCATATATCCTATAGCTTTCGGAGGAAAAGTCGGGAAAAAAATGAAAAATAATTATAACTTTTTTGATTTTTGCATTTTTTGTTTAGTTCTTCAAGATTTAGTAATAGTTTAATATTCCCGAGTTTCGGTTTTAATATTATTGAAATCGGACAACTATATTAAATAGATTTTATTGATACGACACAGAACAGAACGCAATCGTGAAAATTGGCACTCCCAAGAAAATAAAAAGCTATTATTTTATTGAAACGAATATTAACTCAAAACATAACACAAAAATAAATACAAACGACAATTCAAACCAACAAACGTGGACAAACCACAACAAACAGGAGCAGCACGTTTTTTTATAAATTTGAGGTTAGGTTACCTTTTCGTATAATTGCAAGCCGTCGGCAACTTTCGGCACTTCAATTAAGCATTCTTATATTCTTAAAATGCTGAAGAATATTATACAAAAAGATTTGTTTGTTTGTGCCAAAGAATGCCAATCAACACTAAAACTCTAACCAAACACAGAAAACAAAACCAAGAAAGCTCACAATTATGTACAAAATACAATATTGATTTACACAAAACACAACACATACTAAATATACTTTTTGTTAAAAATGGAAGTTAATACCTTTATTTATAATATTAAACACTTTCATTGCACTAAAACTTGTTTTTAATAAGCTTAAACAAATTTTTCAAGGAGAGCTTCCCTTACACGTTGCTTACGCTGAAATACCCAATGAATATCATGCTCTCTCTTTCGATGCTATTCTTGAAGAGGACAGATAAAGCAAAACAAAAAGATGAATAAATTCAAAAAGCTAGAGATTTACAAATAAGAATTGTTACATTTAAAATCAAATTTGGACTTTGATTTTTTTATTTATGGCTTATGGAACCGACCATTGTGCATAGGTGCTTGCGATGGCGCATTGTCTCGTGTCTCAGGTTCTGACAGTGATGGTCCTCCAGTCTTCAGCAGAGAACCAAGTAGCACCAGGAGGAGCTAAACATTGGCGAAGGAGCTTTATCGTCGTCGCCAAAGATAACCTTCCGCCCCAACGGTGTATGATCGGTCGAGTGGTAGTGATGCACACCCGCACTAATGCAAAGGTTCGGTTGACGGACTTACGGACGCAGGATGAAAAGTAACGGCGAGCCCATCGTGCACTTGGCCCGTGCTGTCTTTTCAGAATTCATTCGAATCCACTTTGTCTCTCGCCCTTCAGCTTAAGCAGAAATTTAGCTTGGTGGTTAAAGTTCTAAATTTAAATTGACGTCACTGCATATTTAAAAATATAGTTCTCTTTGGCATGACCCGATCGCACGCAGCAGTGCTGATTTATCTTGCACGTGTTTTAATAATAATAATAATTGAAACCACTTGAAACCAAAAACTTGAATAATATTGCGCTCCCATTTAGATTACCCAATATCAAGTAAACATTAATCGTATTGATTCGGTACAAAAATTTCTTCTTTTTGCCCGTTGTAGTTTGAACTGGGATCAAAACGTAAGGTTGTATTCTTACTCAAGTATATTACTATTGCTTAATTTACCTACTCTTGTAAATCGTTGAATCATGATTGGAACTATTTTTATGCACAATCTTGTCGAAGGTGATATTGACTCCATAGAATTGGTAAGCCGCTTAACATTTAATGTGCCTTTTGGACCAACCCGCAACTACCATTTTCTTAACTTGTCCACATGTACCTTAAATTTTGGCCTGCATGAGCCCTTTCGTGTTCTCTGTAATAATTATAAAAATCTATATAATCAAATTTGCATTTTAACCTCTATCCCTGCATCGTACTTAGTTTTCCCTTTCTATGAATGACAGCTGGGAGCTATGCCTAAAAAATTTATTTCATCGTATTTTACTAGATGATCGTCGATGTTCCCACATTCCCCTTCGTCTACATCAGGGTTTTCATAATTTCATAATTTCATTTGGTGGGTCGTTTTCTAGGCCAGATGGTTTATCCTCTGGTTTTTTGGTCCTGTATATTTAGCGCTAATACTTTTGGGCCTTTTAATCATCTGTCCCTGATCAATGTTACCGTTGCACAGTGGTCGGACTTGTATGGGAGCCGCGGCCATAAATACTTCTAGTGGGACTATCCCTTTGAAACTTATAACGAAAATCTAGAAAAATGTTTTAAATATATATGACAAGAATTGGCCAGATCGTACCCATATATCCTATAGCTTTCGGAGGATAAGTCGGGAAAAAAATGAAAAATAATTATACCTTTTTTGATTTTTGCATTTTTTGTTTAGTTCTTCAAGATTTAGTAATAGTTTAATATTCCCGAGTTTCGGTTTTAATATTATTGAAATCGGACAACTATATTAAATAGATTTTATTGATACGACACAGAACAGAACGCAATCGTGAAAATTGGCACTCCCAAGAAAATAAAAAGCTATTATTTTATTGAAACGAATATTAACTCAAAACATAACACAAAAATAAATACAAACGACAATTCAAACCAACAAACGTGGACAAACCACAACAAACAGGAGCAGCACGTTTTTTTATAAATTTGAGGTTAGGTTACCTTTTCGTATAATTGCAAGCCGTCGGCAACTTTCGGCACTTCAATTAAGCATTCTTATATTCTTAAAATGCTGAAGAATATTATACAAAAAGATTTGTTTGTTTGTGCCAAAGAATGCCAATCAACACTAAAACTCTAACCAAACACAGAAAAGACAAACCAAGAAAGCTCACAATTATGTTCAAAATACAATATTGATTTACACAAAACACAACACATACTAAATATACTTTTTGTTAAAAATGGAAGTTAATACCTTTATTTATAATATTAAACACTTTCATTGCACTAAAACTTGTTTTTAATAAGCTTAAAAAAATTTTTCAAGGAGAGCTTCCCTTACACGTTGCTTACGCTGAAATACCCAATGAATATCATGCTCTCTCTTTCGATGCTATTCTTGAAGAGGACAGATAAAGCAAAACAAAAAGATGAATAAATTCAAAAAGCTAGAGATTTACAAATAAGAATTGTTACATTTAAAATCAAATTTGGACTTTGATTTTTTTATTTATGGCTTATGGAACCGACCATTGTGCATAGGTGCTTGCGATGGCGCATTGTCTCGTGTCTCAGGTTCTGACAGTGATGGTCCTCCAGTCTTCAGCAGAGAACCAAGTAGCACCAGGAGGAGCTAAACATTGGCGAGGGAGCTTTATCGTCGTCGCCAAAGATAACCTTCCGCCCCAACGGTGGATGATCGGTCGAGTGGTAGTGGTGCACACCCGCACTAATGCAAAGGTTCGGTTGACGGACTTACGGACGCAGGATGAAAAGTAACGGCGAGCCCATCGTGCACTTTGCCCGTGCTGTCCTTTCAGAATTCATTCGAATCCACTTTGTCTCTCGCCCTTCAGCTTAAGCAGAAATTTAGCTTGGTGGTTAAAGTTCTAAATTTTAATTGACGTCACCGCATATTTAAAAAATATAGTTCGTGCATGAAGAGCAGCAAACATAATATGACACTTATTTGGGTATGTAATTTTTTGGAGGATCTTGTCAATGCATGTATGGTAGATTTTGTCGATATAAATTTGTATGCCATGATAATTAATGTTAATAACTAATTTAATTTTGGCCAATTTTAAACAACTGTTTTTGTCAGAAATAAAAAGTTTCCTGCTTAACATTGGCCAACGTGAAATTTTATGATCCTTTCAACCTTCCTCAAGTTTTTGGCAGTGTAAAGGGTCTAAGGCAGTCCCCTGCTACACGGTAGAATTCTTCTTCGGAGTGGAAATAACTTTGCCTGCATCTTTTTCCTCCTAGTATCTTTTCCCCCCTGGGTAAAACCACTGCTGTTATTAGGCAACTTACATACAATTTAAAGACTATTACCAGGCTGTTGCACTTAGTTTAAGTAAGGAAAATATTCCTTATATAAAAGAGATGACTGCTAATTGTCCGTTCTAGACAAAAAGTTTTTTTCCCAAGTTTTACTGCCAAAGGTTATTCACGGTTTTTCCGAATGTATTTTTGTCTGTGCTTTTAGTACACTTTATTCATAAAATTTATTAATCAAATCAGAAACAACAAATAAAAATGATTAATTGTTTTGTTATAACCCAAACCTTTACTTTTCGCAAAAAGTTTTGCAAATGCTTGAGAAAATAGCTGGTAAGGTGTACAATAAATCGAGTGGTAGCTTTAGAAGTTTAAAAAGGCAGTAATTAACAAAAAAATATGTTCAAGAAAGAAATTATTTGCATTAAACGATTCTCAAAATATTTAAAACTCAAAATATTTTTCTTTGAAAAGAATTTTTGGCTTAAAGTTTCCGTGAGGTTTCAAAAACTCCGTGAGAAAATGTTGGAAAGTAAGGAGAAGGCTAGAAAAAATAAAAACTGGATCCTAGGTCCAAAACATTTTTATTTAAAAAAAAGAATATTCACACTTTTACTTTATTTATTCATTAATAAAAATATGAACTGAAAACATTAGAAGTGCGATATAATTATTTATGTACTTATACATGTACCATAAAAATATTTTAAAATAAAATATTATGGAAACCACCGTAAAAGGTGTGAATATTGGAATAGTAGAAATGCTCGTTTTCATTTTCTTCAGTGTTGTTCTATGGTCGAGTTCAGATTTTGGTAACCGCTATACGACTATCATAACGTATTGTTTGTGGTTGAATGTAAAAATAAACTAGTCTTAGAGAATAGCGTTCTAAGATACATGATACAAAAATTACTTGCGTCTAAAACGTCAAGGGGAGTATAATAAACACTCCACACGACTACGATTCATCTATTATAATCGTTGCAAACGTTTTCATTTCCCATCGTCCAATAATGATCAAGGATGTCCTCGCTTGTGAACCGAACGTCCGGATCCGACTGAAGCATATTAGCGATTAAATCGCGCACGCCGTCGCCTATATCTGACCAGTAAGGATCGGGAAACTCATAAATTCCCGATATAATAGCGTCAAAGAGAGGTTCCTGTTGGTTGTCAAGCGCCACAAATGGCGGGAACCCGCACAGCAATATATACAAAATGATACCAGCGGCCCAAACGTCGATCTTTAGGGAGCAGAAACGAAAAAAATTAGCAAACTATTTCCCGTTCAAAAGCTATTTATTTCCCACCTTTAAACCATATCCGACTTCTAACAATATCTCTGGTGCAACATATGTGGGAGTACCACAGACAGCAAATAGAGGTTCGGTTACCTCACACGCTAATCCAAAATCAGCTAGCTTAAGTTCAAGAACGTTTCCATGTTCATCTAATTCAACCTGAAAAAATATATGATTTTAATTGTAATTCGCATCATAGATTATTATTTGTAATTGCAAGTGTCTTACTAGGAGGTTCTCCGGCTTAATATCTCGGTGTACAATGCCCATGGAATGTAGGTAAGACGTGGCGGAGCCCAAATGCCTAATCATAATCCGCGACTGACTTTCTGAAAACCGCGTCACCTTGGTAATTGCATCGAATAGATCACCACCTAAAATTAATTAAGTTATAACATACTTTTGCTGGAAAATGCTGTACAGAAATTCTCGCTTTTAACATACCACTAACATACTCCAGAACTAAATACATATTTGTATGTTGGCCCTCGTCCATTATTAGTGATATTATATGCGGATGATCTAACTTTTTCATGACTCGAACTTCTGCATCAATGTAGTGCTCCTTGCCCTTACACTTGCTTTTATCTATAATTTTCAGGGCGTAGGGATGGCCCGTTTGGCGATCCTTGATTTTGAGCACAATGGCAAAGTTACCATCGCCAATAATTTGTCCCAGTGTGTAAAGGTCCCGAATATTAGCTGGCAAATCATCGACCTCTACGCCAGTTGTTTTTAGTAAGGCCTGCTGCTCATCATCTTTAAGCGCGGGAGCTGCTTTGAACGACTCCGCATTTACCAACGGAGGATACACCTTTTTGCTTTTGACAGGCATCTTAGGTTTTGGTCCCTTGCATGTGGTCCCCGCGGTGCGCAGGGTCTTACGTATGACATTAATAGCACGTTGCTCGTCACCCTCAAGCTTAAAATCCTCCGCTATGTTAATACGCTCTGTGCCATACGCAAAAAATACGTAATCCGGCCCAAAAAAATCTGCGAGTTGGACTACTGGTGACCCTGAAAGGGTAAATACCTTTCTCACATAACCTGTATCTAGGCGAACCACTTGCGTGATGGCGGTCAGGACGTGATCGAAGCTTGGACTGTTACGCTTGTTTAGCAACAAGCGCATGATGCGTCGTGGCTTAGTGCCATTTCGTATTAGCGTAACGATACGTGGATGAACCACAATGTCAAGCTCGCTGAATCGGGAGGCAATCAACGGACTTCCATTGGCCGCTCCTCCAGCATATGCTGCAACTGACCCATTACTGGAGAGTAATCCGTTCTTAAGGGGTGAGGAAGGTCGATGAAATTTAGCCAACCGCTGATTGTTCGAGCGACTAGTGTTGGTCAGCGTCAGATTGGCCAAAGCCTGGGAACTAGTGTTATATTCTACCTTCTTAAAATTCTCATTATTGCAGGAACAAACGTAACTCTGACCGTCCTCCAACTCATCGAAAGCGGTAACCTGCCAAGGCGAAATCATAAAATTCCCTGCGAGCTTTGATATTACCGAGCAGTACTCACCTTCTTCCCACACATGCTATAGATGGAGCGAACTGCACCTGGTATCTTCACGTTCTCCTCGAGCAACCGGGTAAGGTCTTCGTAGAGACTTTCAAAGGATCGATACCGTTCGTTGGAGACAGGAATTGTTATGCCCGGATAAAAGCGATCACCGTTGCGGTAGAATTTAATCCGATGCGCCTTGCGTGTCGGCGTGCGGCTACTCGAGATGCGCTTCTTAATTTGGGCGATATTGGGTACAACGGCCAAGCATGTCGTGGAAGCAGAGCCAGTAGCGGCGCCACTTCCAATGATGTTCATTCCAGGCGTGACCGATGTGTTTGAGGAGGCACCACTTAGAGAGCCGTTTGGTTTTTCCATTATCTCACTGTCAGTTAGAGAGCCAAGAAAGTTCTTATGGTCATTGAACTCCTTATCGACCTCCGAGATTGAACTCTTAAGGCTGTCGCAGTCCCTATTACGGCTATTGAAGTCTACCTGCCGCTTTTGCTGTGGATTCAGCTGCTCGAAGAGAGTGGTTTCGGCGACGGCAACTTTGGCCACTCTCTTCTTTGGCGTAAGGTTGGGAGATGATGTTGCAGAAACAGATGCTTGGAGGGAAGAGACCACGGTGGTGGTGCAACGCAGGTTATTCACCTTTACTGTCTGTAATTCCATGCTGGAGGAATAGAACAAGGGATAAGCAAATATTGTATGCGCGTGTTCATTACAAAATTATAGGTGCTTTTAGCTGAATACCCTTGTTGATTAATTTCTTTAATTTTTGTTTTGTTTTTGTTCTGTGTTGTTTTTGAAATGGTTTTTCCCTCGTACTAACTGTCAAGCTACGAATTTTACTTGTACTTGCAGTATTGGGTTTTTAATAGAACAGCTAAACAGAGCTTCGCCTTAAAAAAATATGAGATGGAAAACATTAAATATAAACGAAGTTTTGTGTCTTATATGAAATAGTTAAACATCAAAAGTATAATATGTTCAATAAATTTACGTTTTTTGAAAACTATCAAGAAATATATACAGGGGTGGTCAAATGAAAAAATGCTTATAAATTGAGTAAATATTTATGATTACCCCTGTATACTAGCAATTTTAATAAAAGCGTTTATTGTATTCCTTCGAAAGTATAAATATTCATAATCAGGATACTCAGCAGTGCCGATCGACAAATAGTCAATAACCTCACGTCACAGCTAGAAAATAGGTCCTCTCTGTTGATTTCAGTACAAATAGAATTGCAATGAAGGCCATCTAATAGTGCCATACTTATTTAACTATTATCTGATAGTTTTCGTTTCTTGTTTTGCTTTTATTGATTCTTTTTGTTTTTAAATAAAAATAAAATGGAACATATATATAAGAACGGGACGGATCGGACGACTGTTATAAAAAAATAACTTAATTTTGTTTAAATTAATACGAATATATCCAGAGATGTAGAGCCTTACTTCAGGTTTCCAAACAAAACGAGAAAGAAAGAAAACTTCGGCAAGCCGAAGTTCATATACCCTTGCAGCTATTGCAAAAATTAAACATTTTTGAAAACATTAAAATTATGATTTACTTGCGTATATGTTTAAAAACATGATGATGATTTGCAGCTCAATTATTTGATAGTTATTTTATATACTTTTATTATTTCTATGGGTCGTCTGATTTTGATAAAATTTAAACCATAATTCTGAAATATTTAACCATTGCTATATGTCGAAGAACTTTACAAAAAATTAAAAAACAGAAAAGTTATATTTTTTTTCATTTATTTTTCCGATTGTTCCTGTAGGAGCTATATGCTATTGTCGTCCGATTTTGATAAAATTTAAATCGTAAATCGGAAATATTTAACCATTACCGATTTTTCCGAGCTATATGCTATAGTCGTCCGATCCGGCTCGTTCCGACTTATATACTACCTGAAATAAAAAGACAACTTTTGGGAAAGTTTCATGCAGATAGTTTTAAAACTGAGAGACTAGTTTGAATATAAACGGACGGACAGAAGGACAGACGGACATGGCTAGTTCGACTTTCCTAGTGATGCTGATCAAGAATATATATACTGTATAGGGTCGGAAATGTCTCCTTCATTGCGTTGCAAACTTCTGACTGAAATTGTAATATCCTCTGCAAGGGTATAAAAACAGTGGAGTCAATTGCATAAATCAATTAGCACGCTCGGGTAATACAGACATACAAATCGTTTTTTCATATACATTAAAATCACAGCTTACTTAAACCAAACACCATCCAAAACTTTAACGACCTATAAAATCTAAACTGAACCGTCTCCCTTTGGGATAAGATCTCGTTTTTTTGGCATAAAAGCTAATTTTCGAAGTTTCTAAATAAAAAAATCAATACTATTTAATTTTAATATCAATAAATATAAAATAAAATTATACGCGCTACGTATTATTATTTTTCGTAATCAATAGAATCGATTAATGGCCTCATAGTAAAAGATGCGCTTTTTTTACTCCAACTTTTTTGACGACGTACAAAGTTTTCCAAAATTAATAAAAAATACAAAATATGGAAAACCAACGTCAAGGTGTGTTTTAACACTAGTTAAATTTTGTCATTACTGTTTGTTTTGTCTAATTATTACTGGTTTGGTATTTATACATTTTAGCCGAAATTTAAAAAAAGTTCATTTTGATCTGTTAAGTTTTAGGTTTAAGTCCACGCGAATCAACGCAAGGTTTTTATTGTAAATGTATTGACAAAATAAGAAAGAATCAAGTGCTATTGTTCCAATTTAATCCATATAAAAAAAAAACAATTAAAAGCTATTTACTTGTTTATTTACTCAGCGTTGCTGGACGTCTGGACAAGCACGCACAACAAAATCCTCTCAAAAGAGTTGTAGCGACCATTCACACAGGCACCCCCTGATTCAAAAACAGCTGATCGGCCTACTAGAAGTAAACAAACCTTAATAGATGAATATAACACAAAATTCAATTTTACTGTCAAACAAAATGGATATTAACACAAAACATAATACAATTTGGACATTCGCAATTGGAAAGTTTTTCCATGATCCATCCATTAATTTCTGCTGGATTTCCACAAAAATATGAGTGCTTTCCGCGTCAATTGTAGGTAGTCCAGCCTTTTGCCCCGCAGGTCAAATGAAAGCCAATACCTTCCTATTTTCCATATTATAGAGTTGGCATTTGTTAATTTAATTACCAAATTAATTGCCAAAATGCATCTCCAAAAAATCACAAAATAGCCAATCAAAAATAATCTAAATACTTAAAAAATACTGAGTCACAACGGAATGTACAGCATACTACTCGCAACAGCGAGTATATATATATAACACCTGTTTTTTATTTTCACTTCTGATGAACCTGCAAAAAGTTCTGCTGCCAAGTTTTAAATATTTTTTTTAAATTTCAATCAATTTTTTTATTGATCAGGTTTCTTTAAATTAAAAAAAAATATTATATTCAATCATCAAACAATTTCAAGAGCCATACCATGGAGGAGTTCAGCTCGCCTGTATACTAGCTGAATGCGGCCTATAATGCATTCAATCCCGCAAATATTATGACAAATGATGGGGCTATAAAGGAACATAATTGATTCATTCATTCCTAATTTTTTTTAACTATACGATTTTAGGTAAGTGCGAGCAAGACAAAGGTATGACGATTCCAATGAATGAAGAAAATTGACAGAACCCGATACCCGATAGTAAAAAATACTAGACTGCATTGGGTAAAAAAAAAACATGACTGGGCAAAATTGTATTTAAAAAGTAAAATTTTGCTCATTCATTGGAGTTGACGACAAAACGGATGGAAACAGCGAGACCACGGCTCTTATTGAGTCATCTATACTATACAAATAACAAGAAAGCAAACTTCGGCAAACTGAAGTTCATATACCCTTGCGGCTATTGCAAGAATTAAACATTTTTGAAAACATTAAAATTATGATTTACTTGCGTATATGTTTAAAAACATTGAAGCTATGATGATTTGCAGCTCAATTATTTGATAGTTATTTATTATATTTGTATTATTGTATATATATTTATATTATTTCTATGGGAGCTATATGATATAGTTGTCCGATTTTGATAAAATTTAAACCATAATTCTGAAATATTTAACCATTGCTATATGTCGAAGAACTAAACAAAAAATTAAAAAACAGAAAAGTTGTAATTTTTTTCATTTATTTTTCCGATTGTTCCTGTGGGAGTTTTATGCTATTGTCGTCCGATTTTGATGAAATTTAAATCGTAAATCGGAAATATTTAACCATTACTGAATGTCGAAGAACTAAACAAAAAATTAAGAAACAGAAAAGTTATAATTTTTTTTCATTTATTTTTCCGATTGTTCCTATGGGAGCTATATGTTATAGTCGTCCGATCCGGCTCGTTCCGACTTATATACTACCTGAAATAAAAAGACAACTTTTGGGAAAGTTTCATGCAGACAGTTTTAAAACTGAGAGACTAGTTTGAATATAAACGGACGGACAGAAGGACAGACGGACATGGCTAGTTCGACTTTCCTAGTGATGCTGATCATGAATGATCGGAAATGTCTCCTTCATTGCGTTGCAAAAATCTGACTGAAATTGTAATATCCTCTGCAAGGGTATAAAAACAGTGGAGTCAATTGCATAAATCAATAAGCACGCTCGGGTAATACAGACATACAAATCGTTTTTTCATATACAGTAAAATCACAGCTTACTTAAACCAAACACCATCCAAAACTTTAACGACCTATAAAATTTAAACTGAACCGTCTCCCTTTGGGATAAGATCTCGTTTTTTTTGGCATAAAAGCTAATTTGCGAAGTTTCTAAATAAAAAAAACAATACTAATTAATTTTAATATCAATAAATATAAAATAAAATTATACGCGCTACGTATTATTATTTTTCATAATCAATAGAATCGATTAATGGCCTCATAGTAAAAGATGGGCTTTTTTTACTCCAACTTTTTTGACGACGTACAAAGTTTTCCAAAATTAATAAAAAATACAAAATATGGAAAACCAACGTCAAGGTGTGTTTTAACACTAGTTAAGTTTTGTCATTACTGTTTGTTTTGTCTAATTATTACTGGTTTGGTATTTATACATTTTAGCCGAAAATTAAAAAAAGTTCATTTTGATCTGTTAAGTTTTAGGTTTAAATCCACGCGAATCAACGCAAGGTTTTTATTGTAAATGTATTGACAAAATAAGAAAGAATCAAGTGCTATTGTTCCAATTTAACCCATATAAAAAAAAAAAAACAATTAAAAGCTATTTACTTGTTTATTTACTCAGCGTAGCTGGACGTCTGGACAAGCACGCACAACAAAATCCTCTCAAAAGAGTTGTAGCGACCATTCACACAGGCACCCCCTGATTCAAAAACAGCTGATCGGCCTACTGGAAGTAAACAAACCCTAATAGAAGAATATAACACAAAATTCAATTTTACTTTCAAACAAAATGGATATTAACGCAAAACATAATACAATTTGGACATTCGCAAGTGGAAAGTTTTTCCATGATCCATCCATTAATTTCTGCTGGATTTCCACAAAAATATGAGTGCTTTCCGCGTCAATTGTAGGTAGTCCAGCCTTTTGCCCCGCAGGTCAAATGAAAGCCAATACCTTCCTATTTTCCATATTATAGAGTTGGCATTTGTTAATTGAATAACCAAATTAATTCCCAAAATGCATCTCCAAAAAATCACAAAATAGCCAATCAAAAATAATCTAAATACTTAAAAAATACTGAGTCACAACGGAATGTACAGCATACTACTCGCAACAGCGAGTATATATATATAACACCTGTTTTTTATTTTCACTTCTGATGAACCAGCAAAAAGTTCTGCTGCCAAGTTTTAAATATTTTTTTTAAATTTCAATCAATTTTTTTATTGATCAGGTTTCTTTAAATTAAAAAAAAATATTATATTCAATCATCAAACAATTTCAAGAGCCATACCATGGAGGAGTTCAGCTCGCCTGTATACTAGCTGAATGCGGCCTATAATGCATTCAATCCCGCAAATATTATGACAAATGATGGGGCTATAAAGGAACATAATTGATTCATTCATTCCTAATTTTTTTTAACTATACGATTTTAGGTAAGTGCGAGCAAGACAAAGGTATGACGATTCCAATGAATGAAGAAAATTGACAGAACCCGATACCCGATAGTAAAAAATACTAGACTGCATTGGGTAAAAAAATAAAAAAAACATGACTGGGCAAAATTGTATTTAAAAAGTAAAATTTTGCTCATTCATTGGAGTTGACGACAAAACGGATGGAAACAGCGAGACCACGGCTCTTATTGAGTCATCTATACTATACAAATAACAAGAAAGCAAACTTCGGCAAACCGAAGTTCATATACCCTTGCAGCTATTGCAAGAATTAAACATTTTTGAAAACATTAAAATTATGATTTACTTGCGTATATGTTTAAAAACATTGAAGCTATGATGATTTGCAGCTCAACTATTTGATAGTTATTTATTATATTTGTATTATTTTATATATTTGTATTATTTCTATGGGAGCTATATGATATAGTTGTCCGATTTTGATAAAATTTAAACCATAATTCTGAAATATTTAACCATTGCTATATGTCGAAGAACTAAACAAAAAATTAAAAAACAGAAAAGTTATAATTTTTTTTCATTTATTTTTCCGATTGTTCCTGTGGGAGCTATATGCTATTGTCGTCCGATTTTGATGAAATTTAAATCGTAAATCGGAAATATTTAACCATTACTGAATGTCGAAGAACTAAACAAAAAATTAAGAAACAGAAAAGTTATATTTTTTTTTCATTTATTTTTCCGATTGTTCCTATGGGAGCTATATGCTATAGTCGTCCGATCCGGCTCGTTCCGACTTATATACTACCTGAAATAAAAAGACAACTTTTGGGAAAGTTTCATGCAGATACTTTTAAAACGGAGAGACTAGTTTGAATATAAACGGACGGACGGAAGGACAGACGGACATGGCTAGTTCGACTTTCCTAGTGATGCTGATCATGAATGATCGGAAATGTCTCCTTCATTGCGTTGCAAAAATCTGACTGAAATTGTAATATCCTCTGCAAGGGTATAAAAACAGTGGAGTCAATTGCATAAATCAATTAGCACGCTCGGGTAATACAGACATACAAATCGTTTTTTCATATACAGTAAAATCACAGCTTACTTAAACCAAACACCATCCAAAACTTTAACGACCTATAATATTTAAACTGAACCTCAGTTTTAAAGCTATCTGCATGAAACTTTCCCAAAAGTTGTCTTTCTATTGCAGGTAGTATATAAGTCGGAACGAGCCGGATCGGAAACAGAAAAGTTATAATTTTTTTTCATTTATTTTTCCGATTGTTCCTATGGGAGCTATATGTTATAGTCGTCCGATCCGGCTCGTTCCGACTTATATACTACCTGAAATAAAAAGACAACTTTTGGGAAAGTTTCATGCAGACAGTTTTAAAACTGAGAGACTAGTTTGAATATAAACGGACGGACAGAAGGACAGACGGACATGGCTAGTTCGACTTTCCTAGTGATGCTGATCATGAATGATCGGAAATGTCTCCTTCATTGCGTTGCAAAAATCTGACTGAAATTGTAATATCCTCTGCAAGGGTATAAAAACAGTGGAGTCAATTGCATAAATCAATAAGCACGCTCGGGTAATACAGACATACAAATCGTTTTTTCATATACAGTAAAATCACAGCTTACTTAAACCAAACACCATCCAAAACTTTAACGACCTATAAAATTTAAACTGAACCGTCTCCCTTTGGGATAAGATCTCGTTTTTTTTGGCATAAAAGCTAATTTGCGAAGTTTCTAAATAAAAAAAACAATACTAATTAATTTTAATATCAATAAATATAAAATAAAATTATACGCGCTACGTATTATTATTTTTCATAATCAATAGAATCGATTAATGGCCTCATAGTAAAAGATGGGCTTTTTTTACTCCAACTTTTTTGACGACGTACAAAGTTTTCCAAAATTAATAAAAAATACAAAATATGGAAAACCAACGTCAAGGTGTGTTTTAACACTAGTTAAGTTTTGTCATTACTGTTTGTTTTGTCTAATTATTACTGGTTTGGTATTTATACATTTTAGCCGAAAATTAAAAAAAGTTCATTTTGATCTGTTAAGTTTTAGGTTTAAATCCACGCGAATCAACGCAAGGTTTTTATTGTAAATGTATTGACAAAATAAGAAAGAATCAAGTGCTATTGTTCCAATTTAACCCATATAAAAAAAAAAAAACAATTAAAAGCTATTTACTTGTTTATTTACTCAGCGTAGCTGGACGTCTGGACAAGCACGCACAACAAAATCCTCTCAAAAGAGTTGTAGCGACCATTCACACAGGCACCCCCTGATTCAAAAACAGCTGATCGGCCTACTGGAAGTAAACAAACCCTAATAGAAGAATATAACACAAAATTCAATTTTACTTTCAAACAAAATGGATATTAACGCAAAACATAATACAATTTGGACATTCGCAAGTGGAAAGTTTTTCCATGATCCATCCATTAATTTCTGCTGGATTTCCACAAAAATATGAGTGCTTTCCGCGTCAATTGTAGGTAGTCCAGCCTTTTGCCCCGCAGGTCAAATGAAAGCCAATACCTTCCTATTTTCCATATTATAGAGTTGGCATTTGTTAATTGAATAACCAAATTAATTCCCAAAATGCATCTCCAAAAAATCACAAAATAGCCAATCAAAAATAATCTAAATACTTAAAAAATACTGAGTCACAACGGAATGTACAGCATACTACTCGCAACAGCGAGTATATATATATAACACCTGTTTTTTATTTTCAAATCTGATGAACCGGCAAAAAGTTCTGCTGCCAAGTTTTAAATATTTTTTTTAAATTTCAATCAATTTTTTTATTGATCAGGTTTCTTTAAATTAAAAAAAAATATTATATTCAATCATCAAACAATTTCAAGAGCCATACCATGGAGGAGTTCAGCTCGCCTGTATACTAGCTGAATGCGGCCTATAATGCATTCAATCCCGCAAATATTATGACAAATGACGGGGCTATAAAGGAACATAATTGATTCATTCATTCCTAATTTTTTTTAACTATACGATTTTAGGTAAGTGCGAGCAAGACAAAGGTATGACGATTCCAATGAATGAAGAAAATTGACAGAACCCGATACCCGATAGTAAAAAATACTAGACTGCATTGGGTAAAAAAAAATCATGACTGGGCAAAATTGTATTTAAAAAGTAAAATTTTGCTCATTCATTGGAGTTGACGACAAAACGGATGGAAACAGCGAGACCACGGCTCTTATTGAGTCATCTATACTATACATATAACAAGAAAGCAAACTTCGGCAAACCGAAGTTCATATACCCTTGCAGCTATTGCAAGAATTAAACATTTTTGAAAACATTAAAATTATGATTTACTTGCGTATATGTTTAAAAACATTGAAGCTATGATGATTTGCAGCTCAACTATTTGATAGTTATTTATTATATTTGTATTATTTTATATATTTGTATTATTTCTATGGGAGCTATATGATATAGTTGTCCGATTTTGATAAAATTTAAACCATAATTCTGAAATATTTAACCATTGCTATATGTCGAAGAACTAAACAAAAAATTAAAAAACAGAAAAGTTATAATTTTTTTTCATTTATTTTTCCGATTGTTCCTGTGGGAGCTATATGCTATTGTCGTCCGATTTTGATGAAATTTAAATCGTAAATCGGAAATATTTAACCATTACTGAATGTCGAAGAACTAAACAAAAAATTAAGAAACAGAAAAGTTATATTTTTTTTTCATTTATTTTTCCGATTGTTCCTATGGGAGCTATATGCTATAGTCGTCCGATCCGGCTCGTTCCGACTTATATACTACCTGAAATAAAAAGACAACTTTTGGGAAAGTTTCATGCAGATACTTTTAAAACGGAGAGACTAGTTTGAATATAAACGGACGGACAGAAGGACAGACGGACATGGCTAGTTCGACTTTCCTAGTGATGCTGATCAAGAATATATATACTGTATAGGGTCGGAAATGTCTCCTTCATTGCGTTGCAAACTTCTGACTGAAATTGTAATATCCTCTGCAAGGGTATAAAACCAGTGGAGTCAATTGCATAAATCAATTAGCACGCTCGGGTAATACAGACATACAAATCGTTTTTTCATATACAGTAAAATCACAGCTTACTTAAACCAAACACCATCCAAAACTTTAACGACCTATAATATTTAAACTGAACCGTCTCCCTTTGGGATAAGATCTCGTTTTTTTGGCATAAAAGCTAATTTTCGAAGATTCTAAATAAAAAAAACAATACTAGTTAATTTTAATATCAATAAATATAAAATAAAATTATACGCGCTACGTATTATTATTTTTCATAATCAAAAGAATCGATTAATGGCCTCATAGTAAAAGATGCGCTTTTTTACTCCAACTTTTTTGACGACGTACAAAGTTTTCCAAAATTAATAAAAAATACAAAATATGGAAAACCAACGTCAAGGTGTGTTTTAACACTAGTTAAATTTTGTCATTACTATTTGTTTTGTCTAATTATTACTGGTTTGGTATTTATACATTTTAGCCGAAAATTAAAAAAAGTTCATTTTGATCTGTTAAGTTTTAGGGTTAAATCCACGCGAATCAACGCAAGGTTTTTATTGTAAATGTATTGACAAAATAAGAAAGAATCAAGTGCTATTGTTCCAATTTAACCCATATAAAACAAAAAAAAACCATTAAAAGCTATTTACTTGTTTATTTACTCAGCGTTGCTGGACGTCTGGACAAGCACGCACAACAAAATCCTCTCAAAAGAGTTGTAGCGACCATTCACACAGGCACCCCCTGATTCAAAAACAGCTGATCGGCCTACTAGAAGTAAACAAACCTTAATAGAAGAATATAACACAAAATTCAATTTTACTGTCAAACAAAATGGATATTAACACAAAACATAATACAATTTGGACATTCGCAATTGGAAAGTTTTTCCATGATCCATCCATTAATTTCTGCTGGATTTCCACAAAAATATGAGTGCTTTCCGCGTCAATTGTAGGTAGTCCAGCCTTTTTCCCCGCAGGTCAAATGAAAGCCAATACCTTCCTATTTTCCATATTATAGAGTTGGCATTTGTTAATTGAATAACCAAATTAATTCCCAAAATGCATCTCCAAAAAATCACAAAATAGCCAATCAAAAATAATCTAAATACTTAAAAAATACTGAGTCACAACGGAATGTACAGCATACTACTCGCAACAGCGAGTATATATATATAACACCTGTTTTTTATTTTCACTTCTGATGAACCTGCAAAAAGTTCTGCTGCCAAGTTTTAAATATTTTTATACCCTTGCAGAGGGTATTATAATTTCAGTCAGAAGTTTGCAACGCAGTGAAGGAGACATCTCCGACCCTATAAAGTATATATATTCTTGATCAGCATCACTAGTTGAGTCGATCTAGTCATGTCCGTCTGTCCGTCTGTCCGTCTGTCAGTCTGTCCGTCTGTCCGTCCGTTTATATGCAAACTAGTCTCTCAGTTTTAAAGCTATCTGCATGAAACTTTCCCAAAAGTTGTCTTTCTATTGCAGGTAGTATATAAGTCGGAACGAGCCGGATCGGACGACTATTGCATATAGCTCCCATAGGAACAATCGGAAAAATAAATGAAAAAAAATTAGAACTTTGCTGTTTTTTAATTTTTTGTTTAGTTCTTCGACATTTAGTTATGGTAAAATATTTCCGATTTACGGTTTAAATTTCATAAAAATCGGACGACTATAGCATATAGCTCCCATAGGAACAATCGGAAAAATAAATGAAAAAAAATTAGAACTTTGCTGCTTTTTAATTTTTTGTTTAGTTCTTCGAGATATAGTAATGGTTAAATATTTCAGAGTTACGTTTTAAATTTCATCAAAATCGGACGACTATAGCATATAGCTCCCATGGGAACAATCGGAAAAATAAATGAAAAAAATTATAACTTTTCTGTTTTTTAATTTTTTGTTTAGTTCTTCAACATATGGTAATGTTTATTTATTTCAGAATTATGGTTTAAATTTTATCAAAATCGGACGTCTATATCATATAGCTCCCATAGAAATAATAAAAATATATAAAATAACTATCTAATAATTGAGCTGCAAATCATCATAGTTTCAATGTTTTTCAGCATATACTCAAGTAAATCATAATTTAAATATTTCAAAAGTATTTAATTCATGCAATAGCTGCAAGGGTATATGAACTTCGGCTTGCCGAAGTTTGCTTTCTTTCTTGTTTCATTTATTTTTCCGATTGTTCCTGTGGGCGCTATATGCTATTGTCGTCCGATTTTGATGAAATTTAAATCGTAAATCGGAAATATTTAACCATTACTGAATGTCGAAGAACTAAACAAAAAATTAAGAAACAGAAAAGTTATATTTTTTTTTTCATTTATTTTTCCGATTGTTCCTATGGGAGCTATATGCTATAGTCGTCCGATCCGGCTCGTTCCGACTTATATACTACCTGAAATAAAAAGACAACTTTTGGGAAAGTTTCATGCAGATACTTTTAAAACGGAGAGACTAGTTTGAATATAAACGGACGGACATGGCTAGTTCGACTTTCCTAGTGATGCTGATCAAGAATATATATACTGTATAGGGTCGGAAATGTCTCCTTCATTGCGTTGCAAATATTCTGACTGAAATTGTAATATCCTCTGCAAGGGTATAAAAACAGTGGAGTCAATTGCATAAATCAATTAGCACGCTCGGGTAATACAGACATACAAATCGTTTTTTCATATACAGTAAAATCACAGCTTACTTAAACCAAACACCATCCAAAACTTTAACGACCTATAATATTTAAACTGAACCGTCTCCCTTTGGGATAAGATCTCGTTTTTTTGGCATAAAAGCTAATTTTCGAAGATTCTAAATAAAAAAAAACAATACTAATTAATTTTAATATCAATAAATATTAAATAAAATTATACGCGCTACGTATTATTATTTTTCATAATCAAAAGAATCGATTAATGGCCTCATAGTAAAAGATGCGCTTTTTTTACTCCAACTTTTTTGACGACGTACAAAGTTTTCCAAAATTAATAAAAAATACAAAATATGGAAAACCAACGTCAAGGTGTGTTTTAACACTAGTTAAATTTTGTCATTACTGTTTGTTTTGTCTAATTATTACTGGTTTGGTATTTATACATTTTAGCCGAAAATTAAAAAAAGTTCATTTTGATCTGTTAAGTTTTAGGTTTAAATCCACGCGAATCAACGCAAGGTTTTTATTGTAAATGTATTGACAAAATAAGAAAGAATCAAGTGCTATTGTTCCAATTTAATCCATATATAAAAAAAAAACCATTAAAAGCTATTTACTTGTTTATTTACTCAGCGTTGCTGGACGTCTGGACAAGCACGCACAACAAAATCCTCTCAAAAGAGTTGTAGCGACCATTCACACAGGCACCCCCTGATTCAAAAAGAGCTGATCGGCCTACTAGAAGTAAACAAACCTTAATAGAAGAATATAACACAAAGTTCAATTTTACTGTCAAACAAAATGGATATTAACAGAAAACATAATACAATTTGGACATTCGCAAGTGGAAAGTTTTTCCATGATCCATCCATTAATTTCTGCTGGATTTCCACAAAAATATAAGTGCTTTCCGCGTCAATTGTAGGTAGTCCAGCCTTTTGCCCCGCAGGTCAAATGAAAGCCAATACCTTCCTATTTTCCATATTATAGAGTTTGCATTTGTTAATTTAATTACCAAATTAATTCCCAAAATGCATCTCCAAAAAATCACAAAATAGCCAATCAAAAATAATCTAAATACTTAAAAAATACTGAGTCACAACGGAATGTACAGCATACTACTCGCAACAGCGAGTATATATATATAACACCTGTTTTTTATTTTCACTTCTGATGAACCTGCAAAAAGTTCTGCTGCCAAGTTTTAAATATTTTTTTTAAATTTCAATCAATTTTTTTATTGATCAGGTTTCTTTAAATTAAAAAAAATATTATATTCAATCATCAAAAAATTTCAAGAGCCATACCATGGAGGAGTTCAGCTCGCCTGTATACTAGCTGAATGCGGCCTATAATGCATTCAATCCCGCAAATATTATGACAAATGATGGGGCTATAAAGGAACATAATTGATTCATTCATTCCTAATTTTTTTTAACTATACGATTTTAGGTAAGTGCGAGCAAGACAAAGGTATGACGATTCCAATGAATGTAGAAAATTGACAGAACCCGATACCCGATAGTAAAAAATACTAGACTGAATTGGGTAAAAAAAATGCCATTTGATAAAATACCACCAGGGTCTTTACATGACTGGGCAAAATTTGGTATTAAAAAGTAAAATTTTGCTCATTCATTGGAGTCGACGACAAAACGGATGGAAACAGCGAGACCACGGCTCTAATTGAGTCATCTATACTATACAAATAACAAGAAAGCAAACTTCGGCAAACCGAAGTTCATATACCCTTGCAGCTATTGCAAGAATTAAACATTTTTGAAAACATTAAAATTATGATTTACTTGCGTATATGTTTAAAAACATTGAAGCTATGATGATTTGCAGCTCAATTATTTGATAGTTATTTATTATATTTGTATTATTTTATATATTTGTATTATTTCTTCTATGGGAGCTATATGATATAGTTGTCCGATTTTGATAAAATTTAAACCATAATTCTGAAATATTTAACCATTGCTATATGTCGAAGAACTAAACAAAAAATTAAAAAACAGAAAAGTTATAATTTTTTTTCATTTATTTTTCTGATTGTTCCTGTGGGAGCTATATGCTATTGTCGTCCGATTTTGATGAAATTTAAATCGTAAATCGGAAATATTTAACCATTACTGAATGTCGAAGAACTAAACACAAAATTAAGAAACAGAAAAGTTATAATTTTTTTTTATTTATTTTTCCGATTGTTCCTATGGGAGCTATATGCTATAGTCGTCCGATCCGGCTCGTTCCGACTTATATACTACCTGAAATAAAAAGACAACTTTTGGAAAAGTTTCATGCAGATAGTTTAAAAACTGAGAGACTAGTTTGAATATTAACGGACGGACAGACGGACAGAAGGACAGACGGACATGGCTAGTTCGACTCTTCTAGCTGATCAAGAATATATATTGTATAGGGTCGGAAATGTCTCCTTCATTGCGTTACAAACTTCTGACTGAAATTGTAATATCCTCTGCAAGGGTTTAAAAACAGTGGAGTCAATTGCATAAATCAATTAGCACGCTCGGGTAATACAGATATACAAATCGTTTCTACATATACAGTAAAATCACAGCTTACTTAAACCAAACACCATCCAAAACTTTAACTTTAACCTATAAAATCTAAACTGAACCGTCTCACTTTGGGATAAGATCTCGTTTTTTTGGCATAAAAGCTAATTTTCGAAATTTTTAATAAAAAAAAGCAATACTATTTAATTTTAATATCAATAAATACAAAATAAAATTATACGCGCTACGTATTATTATTTTTCATAATCAATAGAATCGATCAATGGCCTCATAGTAAAAGATGCGCTTTTTTTACTCCAACTTTTTTGACGACGTACAAAGTTTTCCAAAATTAATAAAAAATACAAAATATGGAAAACCAACGTCAAGGTGTGTTTTAACACTAGTTAAATTTTGTCATTACTGTTTGTTTTGTCTAATTATTACTGGTTTGGTATTTATACATTTTAGCCGAAAATTAAAAAAAGTTAATTTTGATCTGTTAAGTTTTAGGTTTAAATCCACGCGAATCAACGCAAGGTTTTTATTGTAAATGTATTGACAAAATAAGAAAGAATCAAGTGCTATTGTTCCAATTTACCAAATTAATTCTCAAAATGCATCTCCAAAAAATCACAAAATAGCCAATCAAAAATAATCTAAATACTTAAAAAATACTGAGTCACAACGGAATGTACAGCATACTACTCGCAACAGCGAGTATATATATATAACACCTGTTTTTTATTTTCACTTCTGATGAACCTGCAAAAAGTTCTGCTGCCAAGTTTTAAATATTTTTTTTTAAATTTCAATCAATTTTTTTATTGATCAGGTTTCTTTAAATTAAAAAAAAATATTATATTCAATCATCAAAAAATTTCAAGAGCCATACCATGGAGGAGTTCAGCTCGCCTGTATCCTAGCTGAATGCGGCCTATAATGCATTCAATCCCGCAAATATTATGACAAATGATGGGGCTATAAAGGAACATAATTGATTCATTCATTCCTAATTTTTTTTAACTATACGATTTTAGGTAAGTGCGAGCAAGACAAAGGTATGACGATTCCAATGAATGAAGAAAATTGACAGAACCCGATACCCGATAGTAAAAAATACTAGACTGAATTGGGTAAAAAAATGCCATTTGATAAAATACCACCAGGGTCTTTACATGACTGGGCAAAATTGTATTTAAAAAGTAAAATTTTGCTCATTCATTGGAGTTGACGACAAAACGGATGGAAACAGCGAGACCACGGCTCTAATTGAGTCATCTATACTATACAAATAACAAGAAAGCAAACTTCGGCAAACCGAAGTTCATATACCCTTGCAGCTATTGCAAGAATTAAACATTTTTGAAAACATTAAAATTATGATTTACTTGCGTATATGTTTAAAAACATTGAAGCTATGATGATTTGCAGCTCAATTATTTGATAGTTATTTATTATATTTGTATTATTTTATATATTTGTATTATTTCTATGGGAGATATATGATATAGTTGTCCGATTTTGATAAAATTTAAACCATAATTCTGAAATATTTAACCATTGCTATATGTCGAAGAACTAAACAAAAAATTAAAAAACAAAAAAGTTATAATTTTTTTCATTTATTTTTCCGATGGTTCCTGTGGGAGCTATATGGTATTGTCGTCCGATTTTGATGAAATTTAAATCGTAAATCGGAAATATTTAACCATTACTGAATGTCGAAGAACTAAACAAAAAAATAAGAAACAGAAAAGTTATAATTTTTTTTCATTTATTTTTCCGATTGTTCCTATGGGAGCTATATGCTATAGTCTTCCGATCCGGCTCGTTCCGACTTATATACTACCTGCAATAAAAAGACAACTTTTGGGAAAGTTTTATGCAGATAGTTTTAAAACTGAGAGACTAGTTTGAATAAAAACGGACGGACAATCTAAACTGAACCGTCTCCCTTTGGGATAAGATCTGGTTTTTTTGACATAAACGCTAATTTTCGAAAATTCTAAATAAAAAAATCAATACTATTTAATTTTAATATCAATAAATACAAAATAAAATTATACGCGCTACGTATTATTATTTTTCTTAATCAATAGAATCGATTAATGGCCTCATAGTAAAAGATGCGCTCTTTTTACTCCAACTTTTTTGACGACGTACAAAGTTTTCCAAAATTAATAAAAAATACAAAATATGGAAAACCAACGTCAAGGTGTGTTTTAACACTAGTTAAATTTTGTCATTACTGTTTGTTTTGTCTAATTATTACTGGTTTGGTATTTATACATTTTAGCCGAAAATTAAAAAAAGTTCATTTTGATCTGTTAAGTTTTAGGTTTAAATCCACGCGAATCAACGCAAGGTTTTTATTGTAAATGTATTGACAAAATAAGAAAGAATCAAGTGCTATTGTTCCAATTTAACCCATATAAAAAAAAAAACAATTAAAAGCTTTTTACTTGTTTATTTACTCAGCGTTGCTGGACGTCTGGACAAGCACGCACAACAAAATCCTCTCAAAAGAGTTGTAGCGACCATTCACACAGGCAACCCCTGATTCAAAAACAGCTGATCGGCCTACTAGAAGTAAACAAACCTTAATAGAAGAATATAACACAAAATTCAATTTTACTTTCAAACAAAATGGATATTAACGCAAAACATAATACAATTTGGACATTCGCAAGTGGAAAGTTTTTCCATGATCCATCCATTAATTTCTGCTGGATTTCCACAAAAATATGAGTGCTTTCCGCGTCAATTATAGGTAGTCCAGCCTTTTGCCCCGCAGGTCAAATGAAAGCCAATACCTACCTATTTTCCATATTATAGAGTTGGCATTTGTTAATTTAAATACCAAATTAATTCCCAAAATGCATCTCCAAAAAATCACAAAATAGCCAATCAAAAATAATCTAAATACTTAAAAAATACTGAGTCACAACGGAAAGTACAGTATACTACTCGCAACAGCGAGTATATATATATAACACCTGTTTTTTATTTTCACTTCTGATGAACCTACAAAAAGTTCTGCTGCCAAGTTTAAAATATTTTTTTTTAAATTTCAATCAATTTTTTATTGATCAGGTTTCTTTAAATTAAAAAAAAATATTATATTCAATCATCAAAAAATTTCAAGAGCCATACCATGGAGGAGTTCAGCTCGTCTGTATACTAGCTGAATGCGGCCTATAATGCATTCAATCCTGCAAATCTTATGACAAATGATGGGGCTATAAAGGAACATAATTGATTCATTCATTCCTAATTTTTTTTAACTACCCGATTTTAGGTAAGTGCGAGCAAGACAAACGTATGACGATTCCAATGAATGAGGAAAATTGACAGAACCCGATACCCGATAGTAAAAAATACTAGACTGAATTGGGTAAAAAAAATGCCATTTGATAAAATACCACCAGGGTCTTTACATGACTGGGCAAAATTGTATTTAAAAAGTAAAATTTTGCTCATTCATTGGAGTTGACGACAAAACGGATGGAAACAGCGAGACCACGGCTCTAATTGAGTCATCTATACTATACAAATAACAAGAAAGCAAACTTCGGCAAACCGAAGTTCATATACCCTTGCAGCTATTGCAAGAATTAAACATTTTTGAAAACATTAAAATTATGATTTACTTGCGTATATGTTTAAAAACATTGAAGCTATGATGATTTGCAGCTCAATTATTTGATAGTTATTTATTATATTTGTATTATTTTATATATTTGTATTATTTCTATGGGAGCTATATGATATAGTTGTCCGATTTTGATAAAATTTAAACCATAATTCTGAAATATTTAACCATTGCTATATGTCGAAGAACTAAACAAAAAATTAAAAAACAGAAAAGTTATAATTTTTTTTCATTTATTTTTCTGATTGTTCCTGTGGGAGCTATATGCTATTGTCGTCCGATTTTGATGAAATTTAAATCGTAAATCGGAAATATTTAACCATTACTGAATGTCGAAGAACTAAACACAAAATTAAGAAACAGAAAAGTTATAATTTTTTTTTATTTATTTTTCCGATTGTTCCTATGGGAGCTATATGCTATAGTCGTCCGATCCGGCTCGTTCCGACTTATATACTACCTGAAATAAAAAGACAACTTTTGGAAAAGTTTCATGCAGATAGTTTAAAAACTGAGAGACTAGTTTGAATATTAACGGACGGACAGACGGACAGACGGACAGAAGGACAGACGGACATGGCTAGTTCGACTTTCCTAGCTGATCAAAAATATATATTGTATAGGGTCGGAAATGTCTCCTTCATTGCGTTACAAACTTCTGACTGAAATTGTAATATCCTCTGCAAGGGTTTAAAAACAGTGGAGTCAATTGCATAAATCAATTAGCACGCTCGGGTAATACAGATATACAAATCGTTTCTACATATACAGTAAAATCACAGCTTACTTAAACCAAACACCATCCAAAACTTTAACTTTAACCTATAAAATCTAAACTGAACCGTCTCACTTTGGGATAAGATCTCGTTTTTTTGGCATAAAAGCCAATTTTCGAAATTTCTATATAAAAAAAGCAATACTATTTAATTTTAATATCAATAAATATAAAATAAAATTATACGCGCTACGTATTATTATTTTTTATAATCAATAGAATCGATCAATGGCCTCATAGTAAAAGATGCGCTTTTTTTACTCCAACTTTTTTGACGACGTACAAAGTTTTCCAAAATTAATAAAAAATACAAAATATGGAAAACCAACGTCAAGGTGTGTTTTAACACTAGTTAAATTTTGTCGTTACTGTTTGTTTTGTCTAATTATTACTGGTTTGGTATTTATACATTTTAGCCGAAAATTAAAAAAAGTTCATTTTGATCTGTTAAGTTTTAGGTTTAAATCCACGCGAATCAACGCAAGGTTTTAATGTAAATGTATTGACAAAATAAGAAAGAATCAAGTGCTATTGTTCCATTTTACCCAATATAAAAAACAAAACAAAAGCTATTTACTTGTTTATTTACTCAGCGTTGCTGGACGTCTGGACAAGCACGCACAACAAAATCCTCTTAAAAGAGTTGTAGCGACCATTCACTCAGGCACCCGCTGATTCAAAAACAGCTGATCGGTCTACTAGAAGTAAACAATCCTTAATAGAAGAATATAACCAAAAATTCAATTTTACTGCCAAACAAAATGGATATTAACGCAAAACTTAATACAATTTGGACATTCGCAAGTGGATCCATCCATTAATTTCTGCTGGATTTCCACAAAAATATGAGTGCTTTCCGCGCGCCAATTGTAGGTAGTCCAGCCTTTTGCCCCGCAGGTCAAATGAAAGCCAATACCTTCCTATTTTACATACTATAGAGTTGGCATTTGTTAATTTAATTACCAAATTAATTGCCAAAATGCATCTCCAAAAAATTACAAAATAGCCAATCAAAAATTATCTAAATACTTAAAAAATACTGAGTCACAACGGAATGTACAGCATACTACTCGCAACAGCGAGTATATATATATAACACCTGTTTTTTATTTTCACTTCTGATGAACCTGCAAAAAGTTCTGCTGCCAAGTTTTAAATATTTTTTTTTTAAATTTCAATCAATTTTTTGTTGATCAGGTTTCTTTAAATTAAAAAAATATTTATTCAATCATCAAAAAATTTCAAAAGCCATACTTAATACAATTTGGACATTCGCAAGTGGAAAGTTTTTCCATGATCCATCCATTAATTTCTGCGGGATTTCCACAAAAATATGAGTGCTTTCCGCGTCAATTGTGATAGTCCAGCCTTTTGCCCCGTAGGTCAAATGAAAGCCAATACCTACCTATTTTCCATATTATAGAGTTGGCATTTGTTAATTTAAATACCAAATTAATTCCCAAAATGCATCTCCAAAAAATCACAAAATAGCCAATCAAAAATAATCTAAATACTTAAAAAATACTGAGTCACAACGGAATGTACAGCATACTACTCGCAACAGCGAGTATATATATATAACACCTGTTTTTTATTTTCACTTCTGATGAACCTGCAAAAAGTTCTGCTGCCAAGTTTTAAATATTTTTTTTTAAATTTCAATCAATTTTTTTATTGATCAGGTTTCTTTAAATTAAAAAAAATATTATATTCCATCATCAAAAAATTTCAAGAGCCATACCATGGAGGAGTTCAGCTCGCCTGTATACTAGCTGAATGCGGCCTATAATGCATTCAATCCCGCAAATATTATGACAAATGATGGGGCTATAAAGGAACATAATTGATTCATTCATTCCTAATTTTTTTTAACTATACGATTTTAGGTAAGTGCGAGCAAGACAAAGGTATGACGATTCCAATGAATGTAGAAAATTGACAGAACCCGATACCCGATAGTAAAAAATACTAGACTGAATTGGGTAAAAAAAAATGCCATTTGATAAAATACCACCAGGGTCTTTACATGACTGAGCAAAATTGTATTTAAAAAGTAAAATTTTGCTCATTCATTGGAGTTGACGACAAAACGGATGGAAACAGCGAGACCACGGCTCTAATTGAGTCATCTATACTATACAAATAACAAGAAAGCAAACTTCGGCAAACCGAAGTTCATGTACCCTTGCAGCTATTGCAAGAATTAAACATTTTTGAAAACATTAAAATTATGATTTACTTGCGTATATGTTTAAAAACATTGAAGCTATGATGATTTGCAGCTCAATTATTTGATAGTTATTTATTATATTTGTATTATTTTATATATTTGTATTATTTCTATGGGAGCTATATGATATAGTTGTCCGATTTTGATAAAATTTAAACCATAATTCTGAAATATTTAACCATTGCTATATGTCGAAGAACTAAACAAAAAATTAAAAAACAGAAAAGTTATAATTTTTTTCATTTATTTTTCTGATTGTTCCTGTGGGAGCTATATGCTATTGTCGTCCGATTTTGATGAAATTTAAATCGTAAATCGGAAATATTTAACCATTACTGAATGTCGAAGAACTAAACACAAAATTAAGAAACAGAAAAGTTATAATTTTTTTTTATTTATTTTTCCGATTGTTCCTATGGGAGCTATATGCTATAGTCGTCCGATCCGGCTCGTTCCGACTTATATACTACCTGAAATAAAAAGACAACTTTTGGAAAAGTTTCATGCAGATAGTTTTAAAACTGAGAGACTAGTTTGAATATTAACGGACGGACAGACGGACAGAAGGACAGACGGACATGGCTAGTTCGACTTTCCTAGCTGATCAAGAATATATATTGTATAGGGTCGGAAATGTCTCCTTCATTGCGTTACAAACTTCTGACTGAAATTGTAATATCCTCTGCAAGGGTTTAAAAACAGTGGAGTCAATTGCATAAATCAATTAGCACGTTCGGGTAATACAGATATACAAATCGTTTCTACATATACAGTAAAATCACAGCTTACTTAAACCAAACACCATCCAAAACTTTAACTTTAACCTATAAAATCTAAACTGAACCGTCTCACTTTGGGATAAGATCTCGTTTTTTTGGCATAAAAGCTAATTTTCGAAATTTCTATATAAAAAAAGCAATACTATTTAATTTTAATATCAATAAATATAAAATAAAATTATACGCGCTACGTATTATTATTTTTCATAATCAATAGAATCGATCAATGGCCTCATAGTAAAAGATGCGCTTTTTTTACTCCAACTTTTTTGACGATGTATAAAGTTTTCCAAAATTAATAAAAAATACAAAATATGGAAAACCAACGTCAAGGTGTGTTTTAACACTAGTTAAATTTTGTCGTTACTGTTTGTTTTGTCTAATTATTACTGGTTTGGTATTTATACATTTTAGCCGAAAATTAACAAAAGTTAATTTTGATCTGTTAAGTTTAAGGTTAAAATCCACACGAATCAACGCAAGGTTTTAATGTAAATGTATTGACAAAATAAGAAAGAATCAAGTGCTATTGTTCCATTTTACCCAATATAAAAAACAAAACAAAAGCTATTTACTTGTTTATTTACTCAGCGTTGCTGGACGTCTGGACAAGCACGCACAACAAAATCCTCTTAAAAGAGTTGTAGCGACCATTCACTCAGGCACCCGCTGATTCAAAAACAGCTGATCGGTCTACTAGAAGTAAACAATCCTTAATAGAAGAATATAACCAAAAATTCAATTTTACTGCCAAACAAAATGGATATTAACGCAAAACTTAATACAATTTGGACATTCGCAAGTGGAAAGTTTTTCCATGATCCATCCATTAATTTCTGCTGGATTTCCACAAAAATATGAGTGCTTTCCGCGCCAATTGTAGGTAGTCCAGCCTTTTGCCCCGCAGGTCAAATGAAAGCCAATACCTTCCTATTTTACATATTATAGAGTTGGCATTTGTTAATTTAATTACCAAATTAATTGCCAAAATGCATCTCCAAAAAATCACAAAATAGCCAATCAAAAATAATCTAAATACTTAAAAAATACTGAGTCACAACGGAATGTACAGCATACTACTCGCAACAGCGAGTATATATATATAACACCTGTTTTTTATTTTCACTTCTGAAGAACCTGCAAAAAGTTCTGCTGCCAAGTTTTAAATATATATTTTTTTTTAAATTTCAATCAATTTTTTATTGATCAGGTTTCTTTAAATTAAAAAAAAAAATATTATATTCAATCATCAAAAAATTTCAAGAACCATACCATGGAGGAGTTCAGCTCGCCTTTATACTAGATGAATGCAAATATTATGACAAATGATGGGGCTATAAAGGAACATAATTGATTATAGGCTTATGACACTACATTGCTGGCCTCATTCATTCCTAATTTTTTTAACTATACGATTTTAGGTAAGTGCGAGCAAGACAAACGTATGACGATTCCAATGAATGAAGAAAATTGACAGAACCCGATACCCGATAGTAAAAAATACTAGACTGAATTGGGTAAACAAAATGACATTTGATAAAATACCACCAGGGTCGTTAATCACTGGGCAAAATTGTATTTAAAAAGTAAAATTTTGCTCATTCATTGGAGTTGACGACAAAACGGATGGAAAAAGCGAGACCACGGCTCTAATTGAGCCATCTATATTATACAAATAACAAGAAAGAAAGCAAACTTCGGCAAACCGAAGTTCATATACCCTTGCAGCTATTGCAAGAATTAAACATTTTTGAAAACATTAAAATTATGATTTACTTGCGTATATGTTTAAAAACATTGAAGCTATGATGATTTGCAACTCAATTATTTGATAGTTATTTTATATATTTGTATTATTTCTATGGGAGCTATATGATATAGTCGTCCGATTTTGATAAAATTTAAACCATAATTCTGAAACATTAAACCATTGCTATATGTCGAAGAACTAAACAAAAAATTAAAAAACAGAAAAGTTATAATTATTTTTCATTTATTTTTCTGATTGTTCCTGTGGTAGCTATATGCTATTGTCGTCCGATTTTGATGAAATTTACACCGTAAATCTGAAATATTTAACCATTACTGAACTGAAGAACTAAAAAAAAATTTAAGAAACAGAAAAGTTATAATTTTTTTTCAATTATGTATCCGATTGTTCCTATTGGAGCTATATGCTATAGTCGTCCGATCCGGCTCGTTCCGACTTATATACTACCTGCAATAGAAAGACAACTTTTGGGAAAGTTTCATGCAGATAGCTTTAAAATTGAGAGACTAGTTTGCATATAAACGGACAGACAGACGGACAGACGGACGGACAGACGGACGGACAGACGGACATGGCTAGATCGACTCTACTAGTGATGCTGATCAAGAATATATATACTTTATAGGGTCGGAGATGTCTGCTTCACTGCGTTGCAAACTTCTGACTGAAATTATAATACCCTCTGCAAGGGTATAAATATATAATAAATTGTCATCGAACAATTTTATTTTGAGGCGTTTTCGTGGCCTTACAACAACAAAAAAAAAGTGATTAATTAAAATCAGGCGTATTCGAGGCCACACATCGAAAAAGAGCAAAAAAAAAAAAAAAAAAAAAAGTATATATATATATATATATATTTTTAAACTATCAGTGACAAAAACAAATATTAAAAAAAAAAAAAACCCTATTAACTGTTCAAAAATAAATAAAACAAGAAAGAAAGAAAAACTTCGGCAAGCCGAAGTTCATATACCCTTGCAGCTATTGCATGAATTAAATACTTTTGAAAACATTTAAATTATGATTTACTTGAGTATATGCTGAAAAACAGTGAAGCTATGATGATTTGCAGCTCAATTATTTAATAGTTATTTTATATATTTGTATTATTTCTGTGGGAGCTATATGATATAGTCGTCCGATTTTGAAAAATTTAAACCATAATTCTGAAACATTTAACCATTGCTATATGTCGAAGAACTAAACAAAAAATTAAAAAACAGAAAAGTTATAATTTTCTTTCATTTATTTGTTCAATTGTTCCTGTGCGAGCTATATGCTATTATCGTCCGATTTTGATGAAATTTACACCCTAAATCGGAAATATTTAACCATTACTGAACTGAAAAAATAAACAAAAAATTAAGAAACAGAACAGTTATAATTTTTTTAATTTATTTTTCCGACTTATATACTACCTGCAATAAAAAGTAACTTTTGGGAAAGTTTCATGCAGACAGCTTTAAAACTGAGAGACTAGTTTGAATACAAACGGACGGACAGACGGACGGACAGATCGACTCTACTAGTGATGCTGATCAAGAATATATATACTTTATAGGGTCGGAAACATCTCCTTCACTGCGTTGCAAACTACTGACTGAAATTATAATACCGTCTGCAAGGGTATAAAAACAGTATGCTATAATTTTTTTCCCGATTGTTCCTATGAGAGCTATATGCTATAGTCGTCCAGTCCGGCTCGTTCCGACTTGAAGTACCTCACCTGCAATAGAAACAAAACTTTTGGGAAAGTTTCATGCAGATAGCTTAAAAACAGAGAGACTAGTTTGCGTAGAAACGGACGGACAGACGGACAGAAGGACAGACGGACATGGCTAGTTCGACTCTCCTAGTGATGCTGATCAAGAATATATATACTGCATAGGGTCGGAAATGTCTCCTTCACTGCGTTGCAATCTTCTGACTGAAATTGTAATATCCTCTGCAAGGGTATAAAAACAGTGGAGTCAATTGCATAAATCAATTAGCACGCTCGGGTAATACAGATATACAAATCGTTTCTACATATACAGTAAAATCACAGCTTACTTAAACCAAACACCATCCAAAACTTTAACGACCTATAAAATTTAAACTGAACCGTCTCCCTTTGGGATAAGATCTCGTTTTTTTGGCATAAAAGCTAATTTTCGAAGTTTCTAAATAAAAAAAACAGAACTAATTAATTTTAATATCAATAAATATAGTAAAAGATGCGCTTTTTTTACTCCAACTTTTTTGAAAGTTTTCCAAAGTTAATAAAAAATACAAAATATGGAAAACCAACGTCAAGGTGTTTTTTGACACTAGTTAAATTTTGTCGTTACTGTTTGTTTTGTCTAATTATTACTGGTTTGGTATTTATACATTTTAGCCGAAAATAAACAAAAGTTAATTTTGATCTGTTAAGTTTTAGGTTTAAATCCACGCGAATCAACGCAAGGTTTTAATGTAAATGTATTTACAAAATATGAAAAAAAATTCAAGTGCTATTGTTCCATTTTACCCAATATAAAAAACAAAACAAAAAATTAAAAGCTATTTACTTGTTTATTTACTCAGCGTTGCTGGACGTCTGGACAAGGCCGCACAACAAAATCCTACTAAAAGAGTTGTAGCGACCATTCACTCAGGCAACCGCTGATTCAAAAACAGCTGATCGGCCTACTAGAAGTAAACAAACCTTAATAGAAGAATATAACCAAAAATTCAATTTTACTGCCAAACAAAATGGATATAACGCAAAACTTAATACAATTAGGACATTCGCAAGTGGAAAGTTTTTCCATGATCCATCCATTAATTTCTGCTGGATTTCCACAAAAATATGAGTGCTTTCCGCGCCAATTGTAGGTAGTCCAGCCTTTTGCCCCGCAGGTCAAATGAAAGCCAATACCTTCCTATTTTCCATATTATAGAGTTGGCATTTGTTAATTTAATTACCAAATTAATTGCCAAAATGCATCTCCAAAAAATCACAAAATAGCCAATCAAAAATAATCTAAATACTTAAAAAATACTGAGTCACAACGGAATGTACAGCATACTACTCGCAACAGCGAGTATATAAGTTAACACCCAAAATAATACAATTTCTCAGACAGAGGAAATGAGTAAGCATTGATTGCACAACAAACAGCAAAGCAATGCCCTCAATAATAGAATTTCCCAAACCGAAGAAGAGAGCATTAATTGCACAACTAACAGCAAAGCAATGCTCTCAATAAAGTTCTAACGAACTTAGCTTGCACCTTTTGGTCAGCGATCGTGGGAATGCAGAATAGTCAATTTCCAAAGTTGATCGAACTCAACTTAGTGCATACAACAAAAACTATAATTAAAATGCACTGGCCAATTACAATTAAGTTTGGCCAACGGCGACGGCGACCAAGAGCAGCAACCAATAATATGAAAGAACGTCAGCAGAAACATCAACAGCGGCAGAGACGGCGGCAGCGATGGAGCGACGCGTAGCTATAAAAACAATTGTTTAATCTAAGTAAGTTAGTTCTTAATCCAACTCAATAAAGGAAAGTTTGATTTTTTTATATAAAAATCATAACCAATCTTTTAACTGGCGCCCGAGCAGGGACCTGAATAAAACCGCGAAAGGATAACAAGTTCCGCGTCTCGCGAAGTTCAGAAAGTAAAAAATTCTGACGTTTCGTTTCAAACCTCCGCCTAATCAGCGAGAAGTAAAAAACCAAAAATACCGAGATTCGGAAGTGCAAAAGTGCCGTAAATTGTCACTCCTGAAAAAAACAGGACTTGTACCCGGTGGAATAATCAGTCCAAATTTTATCGCCGTGATCCCTTTAGTATCCGTTCGAAGGGAACGTGAATTAAGGTACAGAGAAGGCCCCTTAGTAAACTCACACTCAGGAGAGATCGTTGCAGAGTGAGATAAAACGGAATCTGCCGAGCCTGTCATCACGAGAGCACGCCGAGATATGTTACTACTGTAAGAATAGTTTTAAGCAATTTATTAACAAAAACATAAAAAATATTTAATCGAAAAATATTCAAAGAAGAAAAAGTTTTACCCAAATATAAAGTGTAGAAGACATATTTTAGTAAGTTAAAAAGAAAAAATCCAAAATATAGGGAAAATAAAAATTCCCACACAATAATTACAAAGGTAATAAAAAATCGCACACCCTAATTCTTAGAAGACAACTTCCGAATTCTGAATAACTAAAATTAAAAAAATTAAATTAAACTTTTCGCTGCTCATATATCCATACCCAAAATGACCGAACAAGATTTGGCAGACAGACTCGCGAATCTTACCGGACCCTCATCAGCCAGTTCCACACAAATAAACACACGAATCATGACCGAGAGGGACATTAAGGAAAAAATAAAAACAATCTTAGAGACAAATCTCAGTAGACTAGTAAAGGAAATACTTAATCCAAATAAAGATTTTTCCAAATATACAGACCAAACAATTAAAAGAGAATTAACGCACAATCTTAGTGAGTTAGATAAATTACCAGACATTGTTCGGACACTTAGAGACTTTTCAGGAAACAAAAGTGAATATTCATCATGGAGGAAGTGTCGAGAGGGTGTTAAAAATCTATGAAAACAGAATTGGTTCACCAAAATATTATGGAATTCTTTTAGCAATCCGTAACAAAATTACTGGTCAAGCGGACGCAGTATTAGAATCATATAATACCCCCTTAGATTGGACAGCTATTTCAAAATGCCTAACAGCGCATCTCGCCGACAAGCGCGACTTAAAGACCTTAGAATATCAACTATATGCTCTTAACCAAGGTAACAATACTATAGATGAATATTATCAGGCAGTTTATCAACAATTATCACTAATTCTGAACCAAATTGGCAGCTTAGATGCCTCACAAGAAACTATACAATCTCTGACAGCCATGTATAGGGAAAAAGCCTTAGACACTTTTGTCAGAGGACTTAATGGAAACCTAACACAATTGCTGGCCATTAAAGAACCACATGACTTAGGACACGCTCTACATTTATGCAGTCTGCTAGAGAATCAAAATGCTAGGAATAACCAGACACCAAAAACTCCGTATTTAGGGAGGGCACCCATGCTACCACCTAAACCTCAACAACCATATCGGATGGTAGCCGTCAAACAAAATTTCCATCCGCATCTCTACCATAACCCAAACCAATCCGGAAAACCCCTAATTACTCAAACTAACCAATTCAAATCTTATAGTCAACCTTATACAAACCAATCCGGTGTAGTAGCGTCCTATAACATACCAAAACCTCCGCCACGACCACAACCGAAACCGGTACCCATGGACGTAGATCAGTCAGTTCGATCACGTCATATAAATTATATGAACAAACCAGCAAATAATGATTATGCAGGGAAAAGACCTCTCAGCACCGCTAATGCCCCAAATAATAATAAGATGCCAAGACAGTTCCATATTCAACCAGAGACAGGAAGTAACGCGCAGCAAAATTCAGATGAAGCTTCATCAAGTTCAGAACAAGAGTATTATCAGTTGGCAGAAGAAAATAACGTTAACGAACTTCAGGAGGAATATGTATGGCAAAGCGATAACGAACAACAAGAATACATAGATATGTCAGAACTTTATTTTTTAGAATAAATCGTTCCTCACTACCTTACTTTAAAGTAACCACGGGGAACGGAAAAATTCTAAAATTCTTAATCGACACGGGCTCCAATCAAAATTATATTCAAAATCAATTAGTACCAAATCCAAAGCCAAATGAGAACACTTTTTCAGTTAGTTCAGTCGGTGGTAACAATAAAATAACACAACACGCAATACTTAAGCTCGCTAATATTTCGGATACACCCATGAAATTCTTTTTACTAGACACCCTGAAAACCTTTCATGGTATCTTGGGCAATGACACAATGAAAAGACTAGGAGCAATAATAGATGTAAAAAATGATGTATTAATTCTCGGAAATAAACGCAAAATTAAAATTCATCAACTAGCGACACAAGCAGTAAATACAATTGGACCGCAAGTCAGCCATATGACCGAGTCACAAAAATCAATAATAAAACTCCTCGTACAAGGCCACAAAATCCTCTTCGCAGATCCCGATTCAAAGTTAGCATACACAACTAAAGTAGTAGGTGAGATCAGAACTTCATCAGATTCTCCAGTTTACGGAAAACATAACCCATACCCAATATCACTCAAACAAGAGGTAGAAAAACAAATAACTGAGATGCTAAGAGATGGTATTATAAGACCTTCAAGATCACCATATAATGCACCAGTCTGGGTAGTTCCGAAAAAGTCCGGCCAGTCCGAAGAAAAAAGGTACAGATTAGTAATTGATTATAGGAAACTTAATGAAGTTACTATCTCAGATCGGTATCCCATACCCGAAATTGGAGAAATTATTGCGCAGCTCGGGGACAACAAATATTTTTCGGTATTAGATCTCAAGAGCGGTTTTCATCAAATACCACTGAAAGATACAGACATAGAAAAAACAGCATTCGCGGTAAATGGCGGAAAATATGAATTTACGAGACTCCCATTCGGTTTGAAAAATTCCCCTTCCATTTTTCAAAGAGCATTAGACGACATATTGAGAGAATACATAGGGAAAATTTGCTATGTATACGTTGATGATATTATAGTCTTTAGCAAAAACGAAGTGGAGCACGGCAAAAACTTGGAAAGAGTATTTTCAACGCTACAAAACGCAAATATGAGGGTTCAAATAGAGAAATGCCATTTTTTTAAAAACGAAGTAGACTTCTTGGGGTACACAATATCAGAAAATGGAGTAAAAACCAACATAGATAAAATAAAAGCGATTACAAAATTTCCAGTCCCAAAAACATTAAAAGATCTCCGTTCCTTTTTGGGCATGACAGGTTATTATAGGCGGTTCATAAAAGATTACGCCAAAATAGCAAAACCCCTAACCATTCTTCTAAGAGGCGAAGAAGGCCGGATATCTTAGACCAAGTCAAGCAGAACTGCTATCAACTTGAGCAAAGATGCGATTACAGCATTCGAGAAACTTAAAAATACTCTCGTCTCCAGGGAGGTTTCCCTTGCCTATCCAGATTTCGGAAAAGAATTTCAATTGACTACTGACGCTTCAAGTTACGCAATAGGCACAGTATTGGAACAAAATCATAGGCCAATAACGTTCATTTCACGCACCCTGTCAAAGACTGAAGAGAACTACGCAACTAACGAAAGAGAGATGCTCGCGATCGTTTGGGCGCTCCAAAGTTTAAGACATTATCTTTACGGGTATTCAAAAGTGGTAATATACATGTATCACCAACCCTTGAGTTTTTCGAATAGCGTAAATAACCATAACGCTAAGCTTAAACGCTGGAGAGACCTCATTGGCGAGTATAACCACGAGATCAGGTACAAGCCCGGAGTAGCTAATGTGGTAGCGGACGCGTTGTCCCGGGCCCCCGCAGAAATTAATTCAATCAGCTCCTCAGCATCAGCCAATAGCGACGAAAGCTCGTCACACAACCTCATATTTTCAGTAGAAGCTCCAATTAACGTATTTAAAAACCAATTATTATTACTGACTGCCGATACAGAATCCTATAGCTTCGAAATGCCATTCCCAACATACCACAGACACATAATTAAACAAAAATCTTACACGGAAGAAAAACTTATTGCAATTTTAACTAGTAAACTTGATCCGAAGCTTATAAACGGAATCATTACATCCGAAGAGGTAATGGGAAAAATTCAAAACATTTACCCTACCTATTTTAAATCATACAAGGTAAGGTTTACTCAAAACGAAATAGACGACGTAACTTCGGAGTCCCAACAAAACGAAATAATTATCCTCGATCATAAACGAGCCCATAGAGATGCAAAAGAGAACAAATTACAAATATTGAAGAATTATTTCTTTCCACAACTTACCAAGAAAATCCAAGCAATAGTTCAAGCCTGTCAAACTTGTAAAGAATCAAAATACGATAGACACCCCCCAAAAGGAGAAATCCAACCGACCCCTATTCCTAATTACCCAGGAGAAATAGTTCACATAGATATTTATATTACCGAAAAACATAGAGTCTTAACGGGAATTGACAAGTTTTCAAAATATGTTCAAGTAAAAATTTTAGAGTCAAGAGCATCTGAAGATATTAAAAATCCGTTGAGGGAAATGTTAATTGCTTTCGGTATGCCGAAATGGATAATAATGGACAACGAACGATCATTTGGCTCAGCAGCAATAAAGTTTATGTTAGAAGATGAACTCAAAATATCATTACACACCACCGCACCGTACGCATCGACAAGTAACGGACAAATAGAATAGTTTCATTCAACCCTATCTGAAATCATGCGGTGTCTCAAAAAAGACAATGGGAGCATATCATTTGAAGATTTAATCTTTAAAGCAGTTCAAGAATATAATAAATCGATACATTCTGTAACAAAAGAAAGACCCATAGACATATTTTTCAGAAGCACAATCTCTAGTTCAACAGAAGACATAGAAAAGAAACGAGAAGAAATAAAAAAGAAAATTAAAAATAAACAAACAGCCGACCTCGAATACCATAATCAAGGAAAAATATTACCAAAACTTTTTAAGCCAGGCGAAACTGTACATGTAAAAATAGATAAAAGATTAGGAACTAAACTTACACCTAGATACAAACCCGAGAAAGTAGCGGAAAATAGAACGACCACCATTAAAACACAAACCGGAAAAATCATACATAAAAATAATATAAGAACATAATTTTTCAGATTATTTTTACCAACATGCTTGGGAATAACTACAGTCCTCGACTATTCCAATTCACAAATCATCTCACTCGAAACCGGATTAGCGGCTAAACAAGACGGAACATTTAAAATCATCCACATCTTTAACCTACAAAGCTATGAAGAAACTCTGGCGAAGTTAGAAGAATCATTTCATTCACTCACCCCATCTCATCCATTACACCCATATCTTTCCTATGAACTAAAACAAATCCAAACGGATTTACGCATACTCCAAACTCAAAAAAGACAAAAAAGGGCAATAGGTACTGCATGGAAATGGCTGGCGGGATCGCCAGATCACCACGACTATCAGATCTTAGAAGACAAGATAAATGAGCAGCTAGAAAACAACAATAGACAAGTAGTAATTAACAGGTTAATTAATCAAAAAATAAACCAACTTACTAACGCTACTAATGCAATGTTGAAAATTACCCAGAGCTCGGAAGAAATCATAAATCAGAAAGCAAATATTTTAAAGTATAAAATTCAATTAATAAAAGAAGAAAAAATTAACATAATATACGCAATTACATGGGCCAAATCTAATACAATAAATTCATTTGTACTTACAAACACAGAAACCAAAATAGTGGAAGAAATTTTTAAAAAAGAAAATAACTTATTTTTTAACATAGAAGAATTATTGGAATTTGCTCGAATCAAGTTAGCCACAAATGGCAACGACCTTATTTACATTATTAGCTTACCAACCATTGAATCAGATAATTGTAAAACTTTAAAAATTAAAGCAATAAAAAAAGCCCAAATAATCAATGATATAAAATATGAAAATTTTTTAGAATGTAAGAGACAATTATTGGCAATAATTAAACCTTGTGAATCCTATAATGATAAGACAATTTGTAATTCAGAAAATTTGTTAGATTTAAGCAATGATACTTGCGTAAACGCTCTATTAAACCTTCGAGAACCAGAATGTAAGATGATCAACAATCAACATATACCGGATTTCGAAGAAATACTACCAGGCACCATCCTGCTAAACAACTTCAATGGACCAGTCTCACTAGATGAAAAACTTCTACAACTGCAAGGCTCTTTCATAATACAATATCGTAATTCGACGGTAACAATTGGTGAAACCATCTTCAAGTCAAAGGAAATCAACGTAGTCGAACCAGAACCTCCGTTATTCCAACTATTGGGCGAAAAGACTAAGTTAGAGGAAGTTCTCTCACTACAAATGGTCAAGGAACTCAACATTAACAACACAAAAGCGCTGGAAAAATTAAGAAGCAAGGCAACCATAGAATCTTCCGTTAGCTACGGATCCGCCATCATCCTACTACTACTTATAATAGGATCAATCACGGAACTCCTACGAAGACGTAAGTCAACGGAAAGGACACCAGTTTCCGTGCCAGAAACGCAAGAAAAGCCCACGCACTCCGGACCTGTACTCTACTACGTTGCGACCGAGGACAGTTGCGTTTAAGGAGGGAAGAGTTAACACCCAAAATAATACAATTTCTCAGACAGAGGAAATGAGTAAGCATTGGTTGCACAACAAACAGCAAAGCAATGCCCTCAATAATAGAATTTCCCAAACCGAAGAAGAGAGCATTAATTGCACAACTAACAGCAAAGCAATGATCTCAATAAAGTTCTAACGAACTTAGCTTGCACCTTTTGGTCAGCGATCGTGGGAATGCAGAATAGTCAATTTCCAAAGTTGATTGAACTCAACTTAGTGCATACAACAAAAACTATAATTAAAATGCACTGGCCAATTACAATTAAGTTTGGCCAACGGCGACGGCGACCAAGAGCAGCAACCAATAATATGAAAGAACGTCAGCAGAAACATCAACAGCGGCAGAGACGGCGGCAGCGATGGAGCGACGCGTAGCTATAAAAACAATTGTTTAATCTAAGTAAGTTAGTTCTTAATCCAACTCAATAAAGGAAAGTTTGATTTTTTTATATAAAAATCATAACCAATCTTTTAACTTATATATATAACACCTGTTTTTTATTTTCACTTCTGATGAACCTACAAAAAGTTCTGCTGCCAAGTTTAAAATATTTTTTTTTAAATTTCAATCAATTTTTTATTGATCAGGTTTCTTTAAATTAAAAAAAAATATTATATTCAATCATCAAAAAATTTCAAGAGCCATACCATGGAGGAGTTCAGCTCGTCTGTATACTAGCTGAATGCGGCCTATAATGCATTCAATCCTGCAAATCTTATGACAAATGATGGGGCTATAAAGGAACATAATTGATTCATTCATTCCTAATTTTTTTAACTATACGATTTTAGGTAAGTGCGAGCAAGACAAACGTATGACGATTCCAATGAATGAAGAAAATTGACAGAACCCGATACCCGATAGTAAAAAATACTAGACTGAATTGGGTAAAAAAAAATGCCATTTGATAAAATACCACCAGGGTCTTTACATGACTGGGCAAAATTGTATTTAAAAAGTAAAATTTTGCTCATTCATTGGAGTTGACGACAAAACGGATGGAAACAGCGAGACCACGGCTCTAATTGAGTCATCTATACTATACAAATAACAAGAAAGCAAACTTCGGCAAACCGAAGTTCATATACCCTTGCAGCTATTGCAAGAATTAAACATTTTTGAAAACATTAAAATTATGATTTACTTGCGTATATGTTTAAAAACATTGAAGCTATGATGATTTGCAGCTCAAATATTTGATAGTTATTTTATATATTTGTATTATTTCTATTGGAGCTATATGATATAGTCGACCGATTTTGATAAAACTTACACCATAATTCTGAAATATTTAACCATTGCTATATGTCGAAGAACTAAACAAAACATTAAGAAACAGAAAAGTAATCATTTTTTTTCATTTATTTTTCCTATTGTTCCTGTGGGAGCTATATACTATAGTTGTCCGATCCGGCCCGTTTTGACTTATATACTACCTGCAATAGAAAGACAACTTTTGGGAAAGTGTTATGCAGATAGCTTTAAAACTGAGAGACTAGTTTGCGTAGAAACGGACGGACGGACAGACGGACAGACGGACATGGCTAGATCGACTCGCCTAGTGATGCTGATCAAGAATATATATACTTTATTGGGTCGGAAGTGTCTCCATCACTGCGTTGCAAACTTTTGACTGAAATTATAATACGCTCGGCAAGGATATAAAAATGTTGCTAGCAACGAATATGCGGTTATATTAATATCAGGTTTCTACCAACTTGTTTCGCTCTAATATTTATACATGTTAAAAAATCTTGCGTATCAAAAGCTTTAAGATAAGTTATATGTTGGTGGTTTTTATTTATTTTTTGGAATCTGAGTAGCGAATTTAAATGAGTAGTTCATTTGGTCAACAAGGCAGTTTTTATACACTCATTCAAGTTAATAAATGGTTCCCTGTTTTTGTTGTCTGCTTATTTGTTCTCCAGCAGCTGCGGGTACTATATTCGAAAACTTAAAATAAGGCAGTCAGAGGGCCGCGGATGAAAGCTGAAGCACGAATATTTATAAATTGCAAGTTACTCGAAAAATCTAATAGAAAGCCGTTTTCGTTCATACCCTGTTTTTGCACATTCATATGTATGAATTTGGGCTACTTCCGTGCACCACGCTGCTTGCGCCACTTTCAGATTACAAATTATTGGCAAGCCACGGGATCAAAACGGGGAATTAGCAAACGGCGTTCCATTAAGCAAATTTAAGTTTTTTAGTTAAAATGGTTTGCGATATTTTGCAATGAAGCAAACAAACTTTTAGTAGAATTTTAAACTGTCGATGCTGTGTGACCACCTATCGCTTACATTTGTTTCCAAGCACTTATAAAAAAAGGTGCGTCAAGCTATCGTCAGTGATTTAGTGGCGATAATGGAATTGTGGAAAATTAACTGGTTGTATAGCCTTGCATAGGGTAGTATAATTTGGTAAAGCCTAATACTTAGATGGACGAACAGTTTCACTGTGTGCTTCGGTCATATTGTCAATCAGCTGGGCTGATTGAAAAACAAATTCATCTGAGAAATTAAAATCGAATATTTTGAATATAACGACGTCAGAGTTAAATTTGGTATTATAATCGTGACTGATACGTGGCATTTTCGTGTTTTAGTAGTTTTACCTTCCATTTCGCTTGCAAGTTCAAATCCAACAACACAAAATATTTAATTTTTTATTCTTTTCGCCAGGACCTGACAAATGTTCATCGAGATTTCACCCCAAACGTCTGGCAACGATCTGTACACATCTTGTACTTTTTCGTCGATCTGAATACCAACGTGCAAAAAGGCACTGTCGAAAAGTTTTTGCCGGTTATTTGCCTCTCGCTATCTCCCATAGGCGGCGAACGGTTTTCGTCGATCTGAGTACTAGGCGTAATCACTAACAGTACAACATATAGACCGGCGCTTCGTGTTCATTCGGGTTTTTTGCTCTATCATTCTTATTCTCATTTTTATGCATTGCACAGTTCAGTCGTTCAGTCGCAAAGAGGCGCATTTTGAAATTTTTGCTTACAAATTCCTATCAGTGGTAGCAGTAAAATGTTTGTATGTATTCGAATTAATAGAAATCAGTCAGCTAAAATGGGAACAGGGAATATTGCAGACGTGTCACTGAAAACACCGACTGCTCTTAAGTGGTTGAGAAAACTTCAAACTAATACCTCTTTTCCCACAGTCCATCCATTGGAAACGGTTGGAATTTTCAATAAATATGAAACTCTGATTTCCACAGAGCACTTCCACCTTCCGATTTCAGCTGATCTAACAGCTGTTGCTCCTCAAAACGTAAACAAAGTCAACAGGTCAACCATCGTTGTTTATGTTTATGTCTACAGCTGTTACAGCTGAGATCAGTTAAAATCGGAAGGTGGATGTGCTCTGTGGAAACCGGAGTTTCACTGCGCGGAATGAGGGTCGCATAAGTTAGTCCGTCAAAGTCCGTCAAATTTTAACGGCGGACTAACTGGTGGAAGGTGGTGTGATCTCTGTGGAAATAGCCTATAAATCAGCTTTTGTTGTTCTTTAGCGAGCGCATGGTGCCTGCATACCCTACCGACGATTGATTTTAAGGGGAGCGGGTAGAATCAAAAACATCTGCTGGCTTTTGTTTTGCCTACACTTTTTAGGCCACTTGTTTTGAATGTTATGTTTAGTGATCTTTGGTTGATTTATTTATTATTGATTCGCAGTGTATTTTTAGTTGTCTTTAACAATTTTAATTGTATATAAAAAATTCGTTATAATCCAAGATATTGGTACAATTAAAATTATTATCAGTTAAAAAATATTTAAACAATATATGAGGATTTTTGTATTTGTTCCATTTACCTTCACAAAAATATAAAAATATTTTATTATTTATTTCTTGCATTGCCAAAAAAAAAAAACAACCCTCATAGAAATTGCAAAGGAAAAAGACAACAAGTTACACTGCGAATCATAAAAACAGATATCAACCGTAGATCATTAAACATGTTGCATTTTCAGTTGAAGCCGTCTGGAAAATACTGAAACGAACCGATACGTCAGCAGGTCCCGCTATCGATAAGATTTGGTGGTGACACCGACTATTGATAGCGGGAGAGGATCTAGCTATTTAAATTTAGCCCGGTTCGCTTGTTAACTGGGTTAAATGGCCTTGAACACGTTCGCTGACCCATCTTGAGAGAGCGGGAGGGAAAATGGCGAGCGACTTTGGTGTAGGTCAGGGTTTTGCTTTAGTTGCTGCAAGAAGTAGTAGGAGAACGGTCGGAAAAAAACCCAAAATTTAAGTTCGTGATTAGTGTTTGAATAACTCAAAGTGAGTGGTTATTTATTAGTCCGGAACTTGTAAATTACAGTGTTTTTTTTTATATTGAAGCCGCCGGGGACCCTAACTAAAGGGCCCCGGAAATTTAATAGATTTGGGAAGTGAACACTTACCAGGCGGACCTAACCTGGTCGTCGTCCACCAGCCGCCGCAGCATTAGCCGCAACAGCATTGGCCTCAGCAGCATTGGCCGCAGCAGCATCAGCAGCAGCAACATAAGCCGCAGCAGCAGCAACATCAGCCGCAGCAGCATAAGCCGCAGCAGCATCAGCCGCAGCAGCATCAGCCGCAGCAGCAGCGATCAGTAGCAGCAGCAGCAGCCTCAAGCGCCAGCAGCTACAGCGACTGCCTCCAAGACGGCCAGGTACGGAGATTCCCTCGGTGAGTCCGTTCCGGGAACGAATGCCCGCGCTGGCCACGTGGTCATCTCCAAGTCCACCGACGCACTGCCTCCGGCCACGCTGCGCTATCCTCCGGACCAATTGGCTCCGTGCGGACTCGCGCTGGTTTTCGCCGCTAGCGTTTTTCCATTCGGGCTGCAGTTTCAACCACATCCGACGTTGAACTCTGCAATAAATAAGTTTTAGTTATTGTTTTGTGATATCATGCAGTCAAGATTGTAAAGTACTTACTGTGAAATCTAATCTAAATTTAGAGGCTCAAGCCCGAACCCTAGCCGCGCGTCCAACTACATCTAAATTGGGTCGCGAAATTTAATAACTTGTGGGATTTGTTTAGCGTACTTACCTTATCAGCACGTCCCTTCTTTTCCCTTGGAGCTCCTTAGGATTAGGCGACCCGGTTGGCAAACGCCTCCAATTTAGTGCCGTGCGGCGACTTTGCCTGACACTTGGAACTTTAAGCGTCTAAAAATTTCCCTTTCGGTTGTTTCCGCTTTGACCGCTTCTCATCTGGGCGACGGTCTGAGATCGGCCTTAAGAGTTTCTAACGAAAAGAATAGATTATCAGTAGGAATCAATAATGAATGTATTTACTTATTAATCTCGCCAAGAATTAAATGTGAACAAGCTACCGAGATGGTTGTGTGAATTACCTTGGGCGGGGAGATGAGCCGATCCTAATCCACCAGGAATAGACTCCGGTCTGCCGGAGATGGGGTGTGCCTCCCACGTCTTTCTTGGGGCACCCAAGGTTGGGTGGGTGCGTCGTGGCAAGGACATCGAAGCCACCAATTTCGTCGAATTGTCTTAGTTTGCTTGATGTACATATATGTAATAGCCTGATTCCATTGCCGCATTAAAACGCATTTAGCTAAATGCGCATTTATTTACACAGGGAATCCCATAAGGCTAAATGCCACATTTAAAATAAATGCGATTTTTAAATGCGATTAAAAACCATTCGCCCCGAAAGTTATTAGAAAAAATACTGGAAAATACCGATGTTTAACGATATTTTGTTCGTGCCACCACTACAACAGCTGTTTTCTATAAGCAAGGTTGGCGCAATTTTTGGTGTCTTTTGAATATAAAATCTATACCGTATAAAAATGACTGAAACCTAGAGCGCACGCTGCAAATTCTGCTCGCAGTACCACAATGCATTACCGCTGGATCTCTGGCATAAAATTACTCCCACATATACGGGGATCCTTGCCTTTTTTAGAAACTGTGGTGACCTCCATTGCAAACCCGTCATAACAACGCAATCAGCTTCTCTTCTTTGTCGTCCAAGTTGGCAAATGTCTCGGTTGCAATATGGATGTCCTGCTGGGCATTACAGAGTTTAGTAAACTCACTCATGTTCATTAATTTTAATTAATTTCTTTTGTATTTGCCAAAATTCAAAAGTAAACAAGCCCAGATCAGCTGTTCGTGCCACTCACATGTCGGAGTAGCATTAACTAAATGCTAATGCGCCAATGGAATCAGGCACATTTAAAAAGTCCACTAATGCGGCAATGGAATCAGGCTATAACTTTGTTTTGTTTTGATTTGTGGTAGAGATGGTAAATCGACGTGAGACGTCCGATGAGTCGGAATCGATTGTTCGGACTGCAGGGCATAGGGGGTACTCCGCCCTGGGACTCCGTGGCTAGCCGGCGCTGCCCTCCGGGAAAGATGCAGTTCCGCAACAAACATAACATTCAAGAAGTGTAAGCAAAATAAAAGCCTAGCAACTGTTTTTGTTTCTGCCCGCTCCCCTTTAAATCAATCGTAGGTAGGTAGGGTATGCAAGCAACATCTGCTCGCAAAACAACAACAAAAGCTGATTTGATGATCAAACACTCAAGAGCATTCGGAGTTTAAAGTGACATGACTGCGATATACCCTGTTCCCATCTCAGCAGACTGATTTCTATTAATTCGAATACATACATGTATACAAAACATTTTACTGCTACCACTGATAGGAACTTGTAAACAAAAATAAGATGTATGCTGAAATATTACTAAATATATTATAACATAACACAGAAGGAGTATTTTCTTGATCTGCCACTTCGATTGCGCAGTAAGTCCCGATCGCGCCAAGAGCCAAATTCAAACTGGCCACCGCTTCAAATACCAGAAACCATCTTCTTGCAACTTCTTGCTCTCCGGTTCTCTCTCTCTCCCTCTCCCTCTTGGGAGACCGGGTCTCACTCGATGACTAGGTCGCGCCACGAGTAGAGCAGGAGAGATCTCACTTTCTCAACGAGAGGGAATTCCTAGAATCCGTGATTTTCCAGGAACCAGCTACGTATACTTAGCTACAACCAAATCTGACCGCCAAATAACTTTAGCGTTCATCGAATTCAAACACTTCTGAGAACTTCGACACGGCCTTTCTGACCTGCACACATCCTCATGTATGCGTGATCATGACCCAATAATCTTTACAACAACTATTCCTTTCAATTATTTATTGACATCAGCTTCCAATCTAAATCATTCACTTATTTCATAAACATACAACCAATAACAGCGTTACTTATATCTCAACAACATTCATTTTCACAATTTATAGTCATTTCCAATTGGACACCAACTCGTCCTCCTGACTCCCGCCACGTATCCACGCAGGATCATGGTGCAGTCTCACACAATTGTGCTCGCATCCTCATAGGATTTACACATACGCTCCCGCCAAGCATCCCCACAGGATCATGGTGCAGCCGTATACACATATGCTCCCGCCACGCATTCACATAGGATCGTGGTGCAGTCTCACACAATTGTTCTCGCCAAGCATCCTCATAGGATTTACACATACGCTCCCGCCAATCATCCCCACAGGATCATGGTGCAGCCGTATAGACATATAATAGCCTGATTACATTGGCGCATTAAAACGCATTTAGCCTTATGCGCATTTATTTACACAGGGAATCCCATAAGGCTAAATGCCGCATTTAAAATAAATGCGATTATTAAATGCGATTAGAAACCATTCGCCACGAACTTTTTTAGAAAAAATACCGGAATATACCAATATTTAACGATTTTTTGTTTGTGCCACCACTACAACAGCTGATCTCTATATGCACGGTTGGCGCAATTTTTTGATGTCTTTTGAATACAAAATCTATTTTGTATAAAAATGAAAGCACATGCTGGAAACTCTGCTCGCAGTACCACAATGCATTATTGCTGGATCTCTGGCATAAAATAACTCCCACATATATGGGGAGCCTTGCTGTTTTTAGAAACTGTGGTGGTTTCCTTTGCAAACCCGTCATAACAACGCAATCAGCTTCTCTTCCTTGTCGTCCAAGTTGGCAAATGAATCGGTCGCATTATGGATGTCCTGCTGAGTATTACAGAGTTTAGTAAACTCACTCATGTTCATTAATTTTAATTAATTTCTTTTGGATTTGCCAAAATTCTAAAGTAAACAAACCCAGATCAGCTGTTTGTGCCAATCACATGTCGGAGAAGCATTAGCTAAATGCTAATGCGCCAATGGAATCAGGCACATTTAAAAAGTCCACTAATGCGGCAATGGAATCAGGCTATAACTTATCTCTCTAAAAATTGTGTCTCTTCGGGGCTAATTATTTTCATCAATCGTACTATCAAATTCATCATCTATTTCTGCAAGTATTTATTTTCCGGTAAAGACCGTAAATGTTCGTGTGCATACTTATGCTGCCGTTTACTAGTTTTCAAATGGCACCTTAAATTTTGGATCTAGCTTCGTTTAATTTCTCTCTTCATTTTTAATCAAAACATATTCATTAACCCGGTGCTTTACAATCTTGGCTTTGTTGTCATGGACCTGTGTGGTCTGGGCTGCCCAAGCTAGCTCGATTTTCCAGGGCCGTGGTTCCCCTAACCCTGCCCTCTCACACAACAACAAAAAACGTTGGACTCTCACGTCCTATGTTTCGCAACACCATATACTGCACCGTCGTTTTTGAATTTAAATGTCAATTAACAAACAAACAAACAAAAAATACACAAATATTAGTCTTTTTAAACCTACACACATTTGGCAACTCTTTCCTCCTGCTGAACTGGAGGTCACCTGCTCATCCCTCCCGACCATGCAGACTGCCTTTACCAGGGGGTAAAAAATGTAATTGTATACGCAAAAAAAAATGAAATTATATTACTCCGGGCTCAAATCCCCACGCTCACTTGGGCCACTCATGGATTTATATAAATAAAAATATAAAAAAAAAACATACAAATAAACCAACAATTTGACAATATTTAAATATAAATAATATGGGTATATGACGTTATTATACGTCACAGTCACAAATGTAAATAAGAAAAATATTTGAAGAAGATGTAGATATTATGGCCTATGTGTAAATAAAAAAAATAACCAAAAAATATGTAAAATATGTAAATAAGCATTATATAAATAATCACAGATGTAGTAATCACAAGATGTAGATATTATGGCCTATGTGTAAATAAAAAAAATAACCAAAAAATATGTAAAATATGTAAATAAGCATTATATAAATAATCACACGAATTTTCAACAAACGATATAATAATTAATTATTCTAAAAATCTAATAACAATAATAAAAAAAATTTTGACTGAAGCCGACTGGCTCCCGTTGCCGCCGTAAGCCGTAATAATTTTCTTCAAAAAAATCTCTGGTCGTCTTTCTTGTCCGGGCCTCACAAAAAAGAAAATCGCCAGGCCAACTTGGGTGACCTGGGTGATTTTTTTTTAAACTGGTAACTGGGTCTGATCGGCTCTGGAATGAAAACACCATAAGCATGGCCTTACTCTCGAACTCAGTATTTTTCAGTATTAAATCACCCCTGCGCCGACATTCGATATAGCTATCGATAGCCCGGCCACAACATTGTTTTCATCAAATCTCTTTTTGAATGTTTTTTTGGCTTGCGCTCTAATTTTGTCCCTATCTATTACCTCCTCTTCTTCTGTAATAGGCAACAAACCGAATGGCCTTTTTTCCCTGCCGATCATTATTTCTAAAGAACTTAATTTGGTGACACGGTTAATCGTACTATTAATAGCTGACTGGACTTCTTATAGCGCATCTTTCCAGAAGCGGTGGCTTGTTTCGACCGCTGAAAGCGTAATTTTAAGCGTACTCGTTACGCGTTCGACTTGCCCGTTAGCTCGGCTGGCGCCGGTGGCAATCAAATGAAGGTTAATTATCTAGGCGTCAATGTTGTCTTGGAACGGCTCACCCTCAATGAATCGCAGTCCGTAAAAATCACAATTCGAGTCCCTGCTTATAATGCCTGAAATTTTTAATAGCGTTCAACACTGCAAGAGTTTCTAACTCGTATTAATGGTATTTGGACTCGACTGGAGTTGTGCATTTACTATAATACTAGTACATACGGCTTTTTATCTATTCGGTGCATCAAAATGTCACCATAACCAACCATACTTGCATCTGTATGCAACTCGACAGGGTGTTTGGGATCGAAGATGGTCAATACTGGAGAACTAGTCAAAATTTCTATTATTTTCTGTCTTAGTTGTTCATGTTCGTTTTTCAATTTTCCATTTCCTTGCATTTTGAGAATATTGGTTTTAATAACTCTGAAAATTTTGGCACAAACTGCCGGAAGTTGGAAGCCAATCCTATGAACTGCCTTAACTGCGGTACCGTCTGAGGAGGTGGTAGTTCCACAAGTGTTTTTATTTTGCGACCATGTGGTCGTGTTTCTCTCGCACTAACTTCATACTCAGGTAATTTATTTTCTGTGCGAGGAATGTACACTTTTTTATGGTAAATAAAAAACTGGCTTAAGATTTAAGGACTTCATTTAATCTTTCCATTGCCTGATCTTTCGTTTCTGCAACTATCAAAACGTCGTCAATGTAAACAATAACATAGGTATGGGCTAATAGTTAACTATTTATTATTGCACGATGAAACACCGGTGGCGCGTTTTAGCCCAAATGGCATGGCTAGAAATGCATTCTGCCCCTCGGACGTTACAAATTCCGTACGTTCGACCGAGTCCGGGTGAACTAGAATTTAATAAAAGACACTAGCCATGTCTAAGCAAGAAAATAAACTAACTCCCCTCATACGGGCAATTTGATCAGCTATAGGTGGTAACGAGTATTTATCTGACCCCGTATTTGTGTTTAGTTCCCTGTAGTCTACGCATAAACGAACTGAACGGTTCTTCTTCTTGACCAGCATTATCGGACTAGCAAAAGGGGAACTACTAGGGCGTATAACCTTTGCGTATTTCTCGATACCAACAAATCTTTGCACAAACAAACAGGCCGCTGAAACAAAATTGCGCCAACCACTGAGAAGTACTTCCTTGCATAGCCTTGCTGAGTGCCATGACAAGAGCACTGCCTTGTAATATGTTTTCAGCAAACATTAATGCAACTGTATTGCACCACGCACTTGCATCTGCGCCCGCACTATCAGGGTCAAATTTCGTCAATATGGAATTCGTTTTAACTTCCTTAATGGCTCTTGCGGTGTGTTCATTGATTTCACAAGTTCCAACAATGCACGATTTTGAACTTCTAATGAAGCTATAACACTTTCATTGATAATACGCACATATTCTAAGGGTACCAAGTTTAAAAAGCAGCAAAAGACCAAATATTCATGATGCGTCGAAATGAAATAAACGCACACATGCACCCGTGTATGAGAATGCATGATCAAAGATTAATTCCAATTTCATTCGCGTACAGATGATCGATACTGTACACGTGGTCTTGTTAGCTTCGAAAACAAAAGTCGCTACTCTAAATCCAATTTCGATTTCACGTATGGAACTACGGCCGCAGTTGCAGGAGTGCGTGTGGCAAAATATGAACACATCGTTCCAAAGGCCAAAGTTTTTGTTATAGCCTGATTCCATTGCCGCATTAGTGGACTTTTTAATAGCCTGATTCCATTGCCGCATTAGTGGACTTTTTAAATGTGCCTGATTCCATTGGCGCATTAGCATTTAGTTAATGCTACTCCGACATGTGAGTGGCACGAACAGCTGATCTGGGCTTGTTTACTTTTGAATTTTGGCAAATCTAAAAGAAATTAATTAAAATAAGAAAGAAAGCAAACTTCGTCAAGCCGAAGTTCATATACCCTTGCAGCTATTGCATAAATTAAATACTTTTGAAAACATTTAAATTATGATTTCCTTGAGTATATGCTGAAAAACATTGCAGCTATGATGATTTGCAGCTCAATTATTAGATAGTTATTTTATATATTTTTATTATTTCTTTGGGAGCTATATGATATGATATAGATGTCCGATTTTGATAAAATTTTAACCATAATTCTGAAATATTTAACCATTGCTATATGAAGAACAAAAAATTGAAAAACAGAAAAGTTATAATTTTTTTTATTTATTTTTCCGATTGTTCCTATGGGAGCTATATGCTATAGTCGTCCGATTTTAATGAAATTTAAACCGTAAATCGGATATATTTAACCATTACGAAATGCCGAAGAACTAAACAAAAAATTGAAAAACAGTAAAGTTATAATTTTTTTTTCATTTATTTTTCCGATTGTTCCTATGGGAGCTATATGCTATAGTCGTCCGATCTGGCTCATTCCGACTTATATACTACCTGCAATAGAAAGACAACTTTTGGGAAATGCAGATAGCTTTAAAACTGAGAGACTAGTTTGCATATAAACGGACGGACGGACGGACAGACGGACAGACGGACGGACAGACGGACATGGCTAGATCGACTCTACTAGTGATGCTGATCAAGAATATATATACTTTATAGGGTCGGAGATGTCTCCTTCACTGCATTGCAAACTTCTGACTGAAATTATAATACCCTCTGCAAGGGTATAATTAATGAACATGAGTGAGTTTACTAAACTCTGTAATGCTCAGCAGGACATCCATAATGCGACCGAGACATTTGCCAACTTGGACGACAAGGAAGAGAAGCTGATTGCGTTGTTATGACGGGTTTGCAATGGAGACCACCACAGTTTCTAAAAAGGGCAAGGATCCCCGTATATGTGGGAGTTATTTCTTGCCACAGATCCAGCAGTAATGCATTGTGGTACTGCGAGCAGAATTTGCAGCGTGCGCTCTTGGTTTAAGTCATTGTTGTACAAAATAGATTTTATATTCAAAAGACATCAAAAATTGCGCCAACTTTGCTTATAGAAAACAGCTGTTGTAGTGGTGGCACGAACAAAATATCGTTAAACATCGGTGTTTTCCAGTATTTTTTCTAAAAACTTTCGGGGCGAATGGTTTTTAATCGCATTTAAAAATCGCATTTATTTTAAATGCGGCATTTAGCCTTATGGGATTCCCTGTGTAAATAAATGCGCATTTGGCTAAATGCGTTTTAATGCGGCAATGGAATCAGGCTATAAATGTGCCTGATTCCATTGGCGCATTAGCATTTAGTTAATGCCATTCCGACATGTGAGTGGCACGAACAGCTGATCTGGGCTTGGTTACTTTTGAATTTTGGCAAATCCAAAAGAAATTAATTAAAATTAATGAACATGAGTGAGTTTACTAAACTCTGTAATTCTCAGCAGGACATCCATATTGCGACCGAGACATTTGTCAACTTGGACGACAAGGAGGGAAGCTGATTGCGTTGTTATGACGGGTTTGCAATGGAGACCACCATGGAGACTAAAAAGGGCAAGGATCCCCGTATATGTGGGAGTTATTTTTTGCCAGAGATCCAGCAGTAATGCATTGTGGTACTGCGAGCAGAATTTACAGCGTGCGCTTTAGGTTTCAGTCATTTTTATACGGTATAGATTTTATATTCAAAAGACATCAAAAATTGCGCCAACCTTGCTTATAGAAAACAGCTGTTTTCAGCAGGAACAAAATATCGTTAAACATCGGTATTTTCCGGTATTTTTTCTAAAAACCTTCGGGGCGAATGGTTTTTAATCGCATTTAATAATCGCATTTATTTTAAATGCGGCATTTAGCCTTATGGGATTCCCTGTGTAAATAAATGCGCATTTAGCTAAATGCGTTTTAATGCGGCAATGGAACCAGGCTATTAAAGCCTCAACATGAAAGGCCGAAATTCAATTGCGATATTTTTGAACTCGACTGTTCTTAATGTTAATGAAAAATACTTTTCTGGATAACCTACTGCTAAAAATAAATTGGGACGTTCATACGATATGAACCTATACGAGGATGCCAAAATACTACCAAGACAAAGCTTTATAACATTTTTGGTTGTCAAGAACATGTGTCATGTAACTGTTCCAAAACTAAGCGTCCTTTATAAGTCGGTACGCAGATCGTGTCCAAATGCAAGAAAGGTGCTGCAGTTCCAGAGCCTCCACAATACCGGCAGCAAGGTTTTCCAGCTACTATAAACGCTTCACATGCATTTAACAACTCCTGTTGGCAGACATAAAGAAAAAAAATCGGGGAAGCCAAGCAATAGTTTACTCAATTAAAATATTTTTTCAAAAATGTTGATTGTTTTCGCAGAAAAATTTGCCAAAACAATGCAAGCTTCTTACAAATATAGTTAATTCATAAATAAATTGTAAGACACTCTTAATTTAAAAACGATTAGAAAAAATATATTGCTGCCTATAGGGACGGCCAAGTTTGAAGCGTTTCTATACCAACAAGCCAAGGCATCATGGAGAGACCTGCCACTAAAATAGGATATCAGTACAGAAGTTGGCAAATGATGATGAGAAGTGATTGTACGGAAGAGGGAATTGTTGTTACCAAAAATAGATTTTAGTTTTTTAATTAAAGTTTTCCTGCAACAGTAAATTAAGGGCCTAGTTGGGTTGCTTCATTGCGTCTGTGTCTAGAGGTAGTTTTTTTTTTACATAGGTTTTGTATAGGCAGATAGAGATGAGGACAAAGTGCGTCAAAGTGCATCATTCTATAAAATTTGTTTATGTTTGATGTTTATTCAATGTTTTTTACATATTTACTCGATATTTGGCATATTGATATTCTATCGTGGGAAACTATCAACACTAATGACCGAAAACAACAACAAAAATAGGTAACAAAAAGACGAGAGGAATTTCCTTGACAAAACAAAACAAAGAACAGCTGTTCAGACGCAATGAAGCACGTCTGTCAAATGTAACAGCCTATTCTGCTTCATTGCGTCTAATCCGATATCGATAACTTGGCTATAAGTTGATAATGTATCGGGAAAGAAGTTATCAATTAATTGCCGACACTAGGAGGAAAAGAAAAACAAGAAGCAATTTTTTACCGCTTGCTTATATTCCTTAACTGAGAATATTATAATAAATTGTTTAAAAATAAAATTAAAATTAAAAAAAACACGGAAATTCTCCGGTAATACGCGTTTTTGTATTATTTTCCCTCAGACATTTTCTTTTCACTCTATAAACCTACTATTCAGATCAGAAAACCGTTTCGCTAGGGGAAAACTTTTACTGTTTCAAGAGTGGCCAAAGTTGCGTGAGTTCTTCGGAACTGGAAGTGCCACGGTCTTAATGTCGTATTATTTATTTTCAATATGTATATATGTATATTATATATATGTTACTGTTAAATTATAACTAAAATCTATATAAATGTTTGTAGCTATTTATGGAACTCTTTTCACAAAAGGGAAAGTGACTTTATAGCCGGATTCCATTAAAACGTTTTTAGCCTAATGCTTATTTATTTACACAGGGAATCCCATTAGGCTAAATGCCGCATTTAAAATAAATGCGATAAATGCGATGCAAATTCTGCCCGCAGTTCCAAAATACATTACTGCTGGATCTCTGGCCGGAAATAACTCCCACATATACGGGGATCCTTGCCCTTTTTAGAAACTGTGGTGGTGGTGGTCTCCATTGCAAACCCGTCAAACAACACCATCAGTTTCTTTTCGGTCGCATAGTGAATGTTCTGCTGAGCATTAAAGAGTTGAGTAAACTCACTTATTTTCATTATTTTTAATTCGTTTCTTTTGGATTTGCCAGAATTGAAAGGAAAACAAACCCAGATCAGCTCTTCATGTCACTCACATGTCGGAGTAGCATTAGCTAAATGATAATGCGGCAATGGAATCAGGCACATTTAAAAAGTCCATTGTTATCGGTTTTTCTAAGTTTTTTCGTTCAAATTTATATCTGAAAAATACTCTGTTTTGCCAACATCAACTATCATAGATTAAATTATTTATTCTTTTCGCTTGGGCCTGACGAATATTCACCCAGAGTTCATTTCAGACTGCTAGCAACACAATGTTTTTTACGGCGAAAAAAGGCCTTGACGAAAAATGTTCGGTAGTTATCTGAAAAATGGATTTGTCGGACTGAGTACCGGGCTTTATTCAAAGATAAAATTTGCAATTCTTATCTTATTGAGTGACAACCAATCAGGATTTCGAAAAAAAACGAAGCTGAACTGCTTCTATAAAAATTTACGAAGATGTCCGAATGAATATGGATAAAAGCTATGTCACTATTTTAGCTTTGTTTGATCATAGCAAGGCTTTTGAAACACTAAATCATAACATACTCTGTTAAAAGCTAAGTAACTTGTATAGTTTTTTAACCTTTGCAACCAGTCTCATTAGGTCATGTTTATCTGATCGTGTGCAAGCCGTAGTATCTGAATCAAGAGTGTCAAGTTTCTTAAAACCTACTCGTGGTGTGCCGCATGGTTCGGTCTTGGGCCCCTTTTGTTTTCCGTCTACATATAAACCTACCAAATAACTTGCCTGTGTGTGGTGTACATTGTACGCCAATGACGTGCAAATATACATATGTAAGTCGACCGCTAACAGAAATAAACAACTTATAGCATCTTGTAATGCTGAACTTGAAAAAATAAGCATCTGGACTAGAGATAAATCCAACCAACTCCAAAAGAATGGTTACATATAGACGAGACTTAGATACAAGACAGCTACCATCAACTATGAAAGATGGTTCAGTTATAAGTTTTGTTGACCAAGCCACCAGATAAGGCATTATTTTCAACAAATCCCTTTCTGGGCATCATCACATTAACATGGCCTCCGACGGAACATACGGCATTTTGGGGCAGTTAGCGTACACGAAAGCATTTTTGCCAATTAATATAAAATTTCTAATAGCCAGATATATTATTCCACCTTCCTTGCTGTACGGCTGTACGGTATAGATGTATTTGGTCATTGCCATTCCTCTGGCCAGATAAAGCTGTTGGTTGCCTTTAACGCAAGATATACAGTGGCGGACTAAAGTCTACATACGACCCCGTTTCTTGGAGTTTAGCCAGTTCTGAAGAGTTTCCAGTAAAATTAATGATGCAGTCTTGTTTTTAATTTAATTTATAAAGCTATAAAGGATCCCCGTATGTGTCTCCTGTCAGAGATCCAGCACTTATGCATTGTGGTACTGTGAGCAGAATTTGCCGCGTGCGCTCTTGTTTTCAGTCATTTTTAAACAAAATAGATAGATAATGTATTCGAAAGAAATCAAAAATTGCGCCAACCTTACATATAAAAAAAGGCTGTTGTAGTGGTAGCACGAACAAAATATAGTTAAACACCGGTATTTCCCGGAATTTTGTCAAAAATCGTTCGGGGCGAATTATTTTTATCGCATTATTTTAAATGCGGCATTTAGCCTTATGGGATTCCCTGTGTAAATAAATGCGCATAAGGCTAAATACGTTTTAATGCGCCAATGGAAACAATTCAAATTTAATCCGCCAGCTTGCAACTTTATTTAATAAACATCTATACTGTTTAAATAATACAGATTAATTATGAAATAGTATCTCTATAAATGTTTTCAGCTATAGTTTGAGTCTTTCCGTCTTTTACTATGCTCTGCTAACTCAAACCTCAAAGGAATAATTTTTTATATTTTCGGCGGCGTACGAAAGTTCAGAGTTCATCTCAAAAATCTGGCGGCACTCTGTAATTTTTTCTTATTTTTTCGTGAATCTAGGTACCAGGGTGAGAAATGACGGTGATGAAAAGTGTACGCCGGTTTTTTAGCTCCCGCTCTCTCTCATAGCTGACGAACCGAATTTGTCGATCTGAGTACTTGGCTTTAACTGCAAATGTTCCTATTGCTTATGGTCCATAAGGTTTTGCCGTTCCAAAAATTTTGCTGTAGTCCCCCGTTAAAATTTGACGGTGTAGTTTATGCGATAGTTAGTCGATGTTTTTTTCGGTACAACTCTAAAATCTTCCATTTGGCAGTGAGTATTGAGCATTCACAACGAAAACGTAAGCAATGATGACTAGGAACAAATGAAAAATGGAACGCGTCAAAGAAACCGGTATGCAACAGGTCGATGATACAAGACCGAGAACGATGATACAAGAACAGACATTGCGTGGAAACCGCAAAAATGTCCATGTGTACATGGAGAAGGCCTAGACCATGATGGAGACTGGGCATGATGTGTCCTTTAAGAATGTTAGGACGAAAATTGAAAACCTAACAAAAAAGTAAAGATAATTATTATATGCGTGCAGGCAGGAAAAAAAAATGGTGCCAAGCGGGGGGCTACTTCTGTGTGGCAGCACTACGAGTCGCTGAACTCATTTTTGGGATTTTTCCGCGTCCACAACATGGAGCAAAACACGGTGATGAAAATGACAGATTAAATTAAATTAAATCAATTTAAAATAGATTAAACTTATTTTATAGAAATATTTTAATTAAAAATATAATAGAACAAAATTCGAAGATAAAATATAACAAAAACGAACAAAAAACATGAATTGCTTCCATTTAGGCAATATTGAGCGACAGCTGATCTTATTTTCTCTGCCGGATGACTGAAATCGGCAGGCATATTAGTCCGATCTGGTTGTTCCTTCAAGTCATTTGCAGTTAGTTGCCAGTAATGATGATGCTGATGTGCTCATTCAATATATTATGAAGAACAAAACCTTTTCCAATAGATCGGAACCTAGCCTTTAAATGGCCAAACGCATTTTCCACCACTCGCCCAGCTTTGGACAGACTGTAATTAAAATTTCGCTGTTCGACGGATGCGGTTGTGAAAATGGGTAAGGCTTCATTATATGGGTATGACATTACATTGTTCGCCTCATTCATTGACGAATTCATTGAAGCTCAGAGACAGAGACAACTATATAGACACTGCTTAAGATTTTTTGTTTAAAAAATATTGTCACACTGCATGTTTAAAAATAAATTAAAATTTTATTGTTTTGTTTATGATATTGTGTTTATCCCGCAAGTTTTAACGTTTTAAGGTTTTCAGTTGTTACCTATAAATAATAAATAATAATTTGTATACAGTTAAGCCTCCCGTTTTATTCCGTTTTGTCGTCAACTCCAAGAAAGATCAAATTTGTACTTTTTAAATACCATTTTGCTCATTGATGTATCGGCCCCAGTGTTATTTCTGTTGCCCGATTCCGTCTAGTATTTTACTATGGGGTATCGGGTTCAGTCAATTTTCTGCATTCATTGCTTATCGGAATCGTCATACGTTTGTCCTTCTCGCACTTAAATCGTATAGTTAAAACAAAAAATGAGCAATGAATGAGGCATTAGTGGACTTTTTAAATGTGCCTGATTCCATTCGCGCATTAGCATTGAGCTAATGCTACTCTGAGTGGCACGAACAGCTGATCTGGGTTTGTTTACTTATGAATTTTGGCAAATCCAAAAGAAATTAACCAAAAATATTGAATATAAGTGAGTTTACTCAACTGTTTAATGCTCAGCAGCATCCATAATGAGACCGAGGCATTTGCCAACTTGGACGACAAGGAAGAGAAGCTGATTGCGTTGTTTGACGGGCTTGCAATAAAGACCATTACAGTTTCTAAAATAGGCAAGGATTCCCGTATATGTGGGAGTTATTTCCTGACAGAGATCCAGCAGTAATGCATTGTGGTACTGCGAGAAGAATTTCCATCGTGCGTACAAAATAGATTTTATATTCAAAAGATATCAAAAATTACGCCAACCTTGCATATAAAAATCAGCTGTTGTAGTGGTGGCAAGAACAAAATATTCTTAAACATCGGTATTTTCTGGAGCGAATGATTTTTAATCGCATTTAATTATCGCATTTATTTTATATGCAGCATTTAGCATTATGGGATTCCCTGTGTAAATAAATGCGCATTAGGCTAAATGCGTTTTAATGCGCCAATGGTCTTAAATTAATTTTAATTTCTTATGTATTTGGCCGTTTTTTAATGAAGTGTTTATGTTACCTCAATAACGGCCGATGTTTTCATCGAAACCCGTTTGATGCCTATGAGATAGAGCGAGAGGCAAATAACCGTACACTTTTCAAAGGTGCCTTTTTTCGTGTCGATACTCAGATCGACGGAAAAAATTCTAGAAATATGCAGCGTTGCCAGACATCTGGGATGAACTCTCGATGAATGTTTGTCAAGCCCTGGCGAAAAGAATAAAATATGTAATCATGCAAGCTAAATCGTTTATATTCAACATCTTCGATTTTGCTTTCTCAAATTAATTTGTTTGTCAACAAGCCCAGCTGTTTGACATTATTACAGATGAACACGTACTCTGGTGAATCTGAAAACTTCGGTCTCACTAGAAAGAATAAAGTTTTTTCGCTGGCGAAACTGTTCGTCGATTTGAGTACTAGCTTTACCAACAAAACTTTGTTTTTATTTATTTTAATATTTTGGGAGCCTATTATAAAACTTCATTTATAAACTCTGGCACATCGAGCCAATTTATCAGAAGCCTTTTAAATGTTAGTCCAATTAGGTATAAAAACTTGTGTATCCATATCTCTTCATAAAAATGCTTTAAAAGTTTTTGCAGAATATAATACGCAAGTGCTGACACAGATCAGAGTTCATGCGAAAACAAGCTGAGAGAGAAGATTAGCAACAACAGTGGTCTTAATTAAAAGTTATGTAAAATGTATTTTGAACAGGAAGAAACAATATGCATCCGTACTTACCTTACCAATTTTCAAATATCATATTTATTCTCAGAGTAAAATGGCAGTATTTCCCTCTATGTCGACGTTATGCTCTCTTTCCACACTGTCCATTCGTTGGAAACGGTTGGAATTTTCAACAAATGTGAAACTTCGCTTTCCACAGAGAACATCCATTTTACAGCTTCCGATTTAAGCTGATCTAAACAGCTGTGGCTCATCAAAACTTTAAAAAAGGCAACAGGTCAACCATCTTTGCTTATGTTTTCATGAGCCACAGCTGTTTAGTGGTTAAATGGCTATTTAAACTTTTAAATAAAAGTTGACATCGAATCTGTATATTAGCTGTTCAATTCAATTCAATTCAATTCATCGGTTACATCGATGTTTGGCTTCAAATGCGAAGTGGACATGTGCATTGTAGGTATGAAAATTAATTAATTTTTTTGTAAATATTATACTTTTTTTAAGTTCAATGTTCTGTCGACGGTGGTGGCTAATGTCGTGGAGGACATTAATAAATTTCGGATAATTAAGTTTTATTAATATGCCTATGCTTCTTTTCAGGCATTTGGGTACACTTGTACTTTTATTTGGAATTTCAAATGCAAATTTGGAGGAGCCGGGATCGAAATGGTAGAAGTTTTGATTGTTAAAATTAGCTGTTTGAAAAACACATTGCAAATGCAACTAATGCAGGAGGTCTATAACGACGGCCAGCAACACAACAAACCTTCTCGACCATATAAGGCACGTACATCTATATCGCCTTAGATATTGAAAAGGACAAAGCTCAACTTTCAACTAATACAAAATGAAATGGAGGTATATATTGGAAAATCGCCGTTGCGTTACAGCAATAGTTCTGCTTGCAAAATGGGGCAAAAGCTTATATAGCTGTAGATGCTAAGACCTTAACTTCTTTTGAATGCAAGACGAAAAGGGTATTCAACCAGGCTGGCCAACTGATTTCCGACGGTCGCACAAGACTTAGCTTTTCTGTTGTTGACAAGCACCTATTTTTAAGCAATAACATACATTATAATATAAAACAGGAAAACTTCGATGTCTGCAAAAATCGATGTTTCTTCATGATTCATTGAATCTGCTATGAAATTCCACCGTTAATATTTGCAGTTGAACAACAAAAAAAAGTCGGTAAATTATTCATTTCAGTCTCGCAGAGTCCACTTAAACAATCTTTGTTTATGTTTCGATGGGCCAATTCTTTTTAGATCAGCTGTTAAAGGAATGCAGATGCTGGATGTGCTCTGTTTCCAACGGATAGACTGTGTGTGAATACGGTATTAATCGTTAGGTCCCGATATGAAAGCCTAGATAAATGTCACAAAGTGGCATCTCTATAGAGGTAGCCATCTTTCTTTCTTTCCCTAACTTAACGAGCGCGTGGACGTCAATACGTAAAAGGTTAGTGAAAATTTTTCGTAATTTCAAACATTATTTTTGGAATATTGTTCGTTATGTTAAAATTTTCATATTGTTGCAGGGAACTAGATCAGATAAAATGACCAACTCGAAAGGTTACCGCCGCGGCACACGAGATATGTTCTCCCGTCCCTTCCGCAAGCATGGTGTCATCCCACTGTCCACATACATGCGCGTCTTTAAGATCGGTGACATCGTGGACATAAAGGGACACGGTGCCGTACAGAAAGGTTTGCCCTACAAGGCTTATCACGGCAAGACCGGTCGGATCTTCAATGTGACTCAGCATGCTGTTGGTGTAATTGTAAATAAACGTGTTCGCGGTAAGATCCTTGCCAAGCGTGTCAATGTGCGCATCGAGCACATCCACCACTCCAAGTGCCGTGAGGATTTCCTGCGTCGCGTGAAGGAGAACGAGCGGCTGCTGAAGGAGGCCAAGGAGAAGGGTCAATGGGTCAGCCTCAAGCGTCAGCCTGAGCAGCCGAAGAAGGCGCACTTCGTTAAGAGGCTGGAGGATCCCATCGCTCTGGCTCCAATTCCATACGAGTTCGTTGCCTAAGCAGCTTTTATTTGATTTGCTATAAAATTCTGTAGTGATTGGTTCAAATATAAATGAATTGATTTTCTATATAATTATTGAAAACCACTATTTGCAAACTTTTGCATTTTGGGTATTTTGATTCAGCTGGCATAGATGTTTATACCCTGGCAGAGGGTATTATAATTTTAGTCAGGAGTTTGCAACGCAGTGAAGGAGACCTTTTCGACCCTATGTAAAGTATATATAATAATGATCAGTATCACTAGAAGAATCGATCTGGCCATGTCTGTCTGTCGGTCCGTTTCTGCGCAAACTAGTCGCTCTGTTTTTAAACTATCTGCATGAAACTTTCCCAAAAGTTTTGTTTCTATTGCAGGTGAGGTACTTCAAGTCGGAACGAGCCGGACTGGACGACTATGGCATATAGCTCTCATAGGAACAATCGGGAAAAAAATTATATCATACTGTTTTTATACCCTTGCAGACGGAATTATAACTTCAGTTTGAAGTTATCAACGCAGTGAAGGAGACGCTTCCGACCCTATAAAGTATATATATTCTTGATCAGCATCACTAGTAGAGTCGATCTAGCCATATCCGTCCGTCCGTTTATATTCAAACTAGTCTCTCAGTTTTAAAGCTATCTGCATGAAACTTCCAAAAGTTGTCTTTCTATTGTAAGTATTGGTATTAAGATCGGGGAAAAAAATTGTAACTGCTGTTTTTAATTTTGTATAGTTCTTTGAGATACAATGGTTGTTTATCGGTTCTGTTTGATTAAATCGGACGACTGTTTCATATAGTAGCTTCCTTGGAAACAATCAAAATATTTACAAGAAATAAATTTAAAAAAAACTTTTCTCTAATTTTCAATTTTTTGTTTTCGTTCTTTTGGACATAGTAATGGTTTTATAATTCAGAATTACTCTTTTATTTTTTGTATAAAATTAAAAGCGTAACTCAGAATTATTAAACCATTATTATGTCCAAAAGAAAGAAAATCAAATAAGAGAACTATATCATATAGCTGCCATAGAAACGATCAAATAATTTAGCTGAAAATTATTCAAGTTTAATGTTTAAACATACAAGACTAATTTACTTTTGCAATAGTTGCAAGGATATATAAGCTAAGGATAGCCGAAGTTTGCTTTCTTTCCTGTTTATGCTGGTCTAGCCCACTCGTCAAGCTTTCTTAGTTGTATTTTTTAATTAAACATAAAAGCTGCAAAATCTTAGCTTTCAAAACGTTCAAAAAGTCACCAAAGAAAAATATGTTGATATTCAATTTTTTTCCAGTTCATGGCAGGGATTTATTATGTTTATGGTTCCCAAAAAATTTAGAACAAATAATCTTCTATTTAACGCGGTTTCTTAAAAATTTTTTGTACATCAAGAGGACGCAGCGTGGCTGCGTTTTGGAATACAAATAAAAAGGACTGATTTCCAGTAAAAATAGTGCTCAAACCTCAGTCAATAAATAAAAGTTTAAGATTTATTAAAAGGGCACGTTAAAAAAATAAAAAAAAATCTTTGGCAAGCCTAATATGTTTGTCTATATTATGGGTTATGAATTGCAGGTTTTTATATATGTAAATTAGCGGTTGACTCACACACAACTTGCATAACTATTCGGAAATAATGACTTGCAACTAACAAATGGGTCCGTCTCAGTGCTTTCACTTTATTTTATCTTTACACAAGACGGGACAAGGACAGGAAAGCAAGCATTCTTTATTAAGTCATTTTTTATCGTTCTTAATGCGTTTCAGTGTAATGAATTTTCAACTTCGGAAACGCTCGGCTTTCCTTGTTATTTGAATTTTACGAAATAAGCTTTCTACAACGAACTATTAGAACGAACATAGAACCGTGACTCGGAAACCTTTCTGGACTTGTCCCAAAACAAGCATTGCGTTAGACATCTATAGATTCGTTCCAGAGCAACATGTATAGAATGTTTACAAGAATTTAAAAAAAATGTTTCCAAGGAAAGCTATCGGAAAGAGTGTAATTTTAAGAATATGCAACTTTTTGAAAGCTAAAGCTAATTGAACTCAAATATCAAATGTATGAATGTACAACGAGCTTATGTAAAACTTTTGAGCAACAAAACAAAATCTCCAAAAAGGGGAATGGAATTGTTGTTGGTTTTAGATAAAATAGCTTGATGCAGTTTTTGTCGTTAAAGCTTCTATAGTGCGTGAAAGTTAAATGCATTTCCAATTTATGAGCGATCTGCTTTCCAATATATAGGCTTGAATGCAAATTCGGAAAATGTACGTAATTTACATGCATTTGCAACATGCGACAAGTGTTGGGCGTGTAATTCCCCTTTTGATATTGTTGTTGATGTCAGCGACTTTGTATTTTTGTATACATAAATCGAAATGCAAAACTCAAGGTTATAGTTTGTTATAAATGTAATTTTGATAAAAATATAAATGCCAATTTGAAAGTATTTAACGAATAAGGCTTCAATTTTGTACCCACTAAACAGAGGTCACTTTTATGTCGAGTTCACCATAAACAGAATTAAAAAAAGTGAATAAAGAGCACTCAAATCAAGAAAACAAGTTTATAAAACTGAAATTTAAAACAAAATTCATATGAAAAAACTTTAATGACCATATATTTTTAAATTTGTTGTTCTGAAATTAAACAAAAAGAAAATGTAAAACGCATTAAATAAATGCATAATAGATTAAAACTGATATCTTTTTGCAGTGTTTGCTAAAAAAAATAACGAAGTTCTTTTAGTTTTTCAAATTAACAGCCAATTAGTTTTAAGTTTGCGCTTTTTTTATTTTGATGTTTTGAGCGTACACTGTATATATGAAAACTTATAATTTTTATTTTATTCACATTTTGTTTTTATAAGTCCAACTTAATATTTATGTTGTTTAAGTCACATTTTTTCTCACTTAAATTTCAACAGCAACGAAATTAAGCAAAAGAAACAAAAAAGACTGCGCGCATCTTTGCATGTTACCTTTTGTTCTCGAAAATTGTTTTTCAAGAATACCGTTTGTTGGGTTACTGCTTGCAGTGTGTTTTAATTACCTGAAGATTTTTTTTAAATTTTTTTTGTAATATATATATATATAATATATATTTGTATTTTAACTGATATATTTTGTATATGTATTACTTTTAGTTAACAGTACAAACTAGGCAAATATACAAAATACAATTTTTGTTTGTTTTTATACCATTGCAAAGGGTATTATAATTTCAGTCAGAAGTTTGCAACGCAGTGAAGAAGAGATTTCCGACCCTATAAAGTACATATATTCTTGATCAGCATCACTAGGAGAGTCGATCTAGCCATGTCCGTCTGTCCGTACGTTTCTACGCAAACTACTCTCAGTTTTAAAGCTATTTGCATGAAACTTTCTCAAATGTTGGCAGGTAGTAAATAAATCGGAACGAGCCGGATCGGACGACAATAGCATAATAAATATAATAAAAAAAATGATTAAAAAAAAATGTAACTTCCTAACCTAAATTTAAAAAAAACTCTTTTGAGCTTTGTAATGATTTAAAATTTCAGAATAGCTGCCACAGCACTATGGGGATTTGACTGGGTTTTTCGGCATAAATTAATAACTCTCAGACTAGGCAAGATATATATTTCAAGAATATTTCATTTCTGCAATAGCTGCAAGGGTATATGAACTTCGGCTTGTCCAAGTTTGCTTCCTTACTTGTTTGTAATAAAAATAAAATATTTGGATGTTTGTTTATTTTCTTAAAAAGGTGTCGTAATTATCTGAAATTTTTTTTTTTAAATTTTATATTTGTTTAAAAATAGTAATATATTATTGTTTTTAAACTAATATGTATTGTATATTTCATACTTTTAGTTACTAACTTTACGGAATTATATAAAAATCTTTTTGTTTGTTTTTTGTTTTAAGAATAACAATTGCCGTTGCTGTAGATTAAAAAAATTGAGTACTTTCTGAAAAAATTGAGTATTTTTTTCTAGTTAAATAAAACCGAAAACGAGTGGCGTAAAGTTTTATTAGTGGCGGAAACTTTTATTGGGAGACGAGGTGAATTTGTAGAGAGAGTTTTATTGTGCTCCCGCCTTCGCCCTAAACTAACATAGATGTTAATAAGAGAAACAAAAACTCAAATGAGCCATCACCGGCCCCGTTGATGGCCTGTAACGCTATAAGCAACTGGGAGCGTCGTTAGGAGCTATGAATAAAATTTCAAAAATTTTATTCAAAATTTCAAAAAAATCCTAACGAAAAATTAAAAATTGATTGATTAAATTGGTAAAGAAAAATTAAAAACTGGATTTGTGGCCAATAGCATTTAGAAAATAAAAGTTTAACTGTCATCAAACATTGTATATCTGTGCAGCTAAAAGTGATTCGAAAAACATTTCGTTTGCACTTTACAGCAGAGTTACCTTTTCGCAGACACTTGGAAAACAATAGATATTTGGGACCATCGATGTTTTAGATGTTTTTCAAACAAAACATCGATGAAACATCGACGTTTTTAGTTAGAGTAAAAAAAATTATTTAACAACTAAAAAATGTATTCTTGTTTTGAGATCAGGTTTTTGTTCTTCTTAATGAATAAGAATTCATCCACAATATTTAATTTAAGGCAGTTCCTGCGATCGGAAACAATTTGTCCAGCTTTGCTCAATACCCGTTCCGACATTCAAACGCATGTACAAAAATCTTTAAAATAATACTTGTCACAAATTTGTCCATTGCCAACTTCTTTGCATGCAACCGACACCACCGTTATTGAGGTAACGTAAACAATTTACTAAAAATGGCCAAATACATAAGAAATTAAAATTAATTTAAGACAAATTAAACTTCACTTACATGCTGTGTTCAATGCCCAGATAATCTAAAAACAATCGATAGTGACCAAAAACCATCGATGTTTAGAACAATTAAAAAACATCGATGGTATCAATAGTGCCATCGATTATATTCCAACTCGTAGTATCGCTCTTCACAGTGAATGGTCGTGTTTTTGTTTTGCGCTCCGATATTTTCATTTTTGTCGTAAACCAAAGGGGTTGCATTCAAACTTATTAAATATTCATTATTTTGTATTATTATTGGGCTTATGACACTACATTGTTGACTTCATTCATTGCTCATTTATTTTTTTTAATTATACGATTTTACGTAATTGCGAGCAAGACAAACTTATGACGATTTCAATGAGCAGTGAATGAAGAAAATTGACAAAACCCGATACCCGATAGTAAAATACTAGACGTAATTGGGTAACTAAAACTAAAAAATCTCAAGCAGTATTCTTATAGCTGTCTCTGTCTCTAAGCTTCAATGAATCCGTCAATGTAATGTCATACCCGTTGAACAAATTTTCGTTCACTTCGCGTGTGCATTGTGCTTAATTCGCGTTTAATAAATTAAATACCTTGGAACATCTAATTTGGTGATTAGTTTGTTGTTATTGTAGTTTTTTTACCTCCCTTTAAGTTTTCTTTTCTGTCGATCTCAGTATTTGGACGCTGTTGGAACGGCAAGCGCTCTAACGGTGATACTATTTTCTACCTATTTAAACTTCTGTCTTAGGAGTTGTATATCGTTGGGGAGTTGTTTGAAACGGCAAATCTAAACATTGCTACGCTCTTGACATATTACTCCCTCGGTCCCTCACACTTAGTGGTGGTAATACCGGAGTTAATCGGTATTACGCTCCCGCTCTTCCCCGTTCTTTCTAACTATTTTGATTCGAGGTGCCTAATGTCGGAGTTAATCGGTGTAACGCTCCCGCTATGTCGCTCTCCCCCCAAAGAAATTTGAAAACCATGCTGTTGCAACTAGGCGGCTTACAAAAGGCTGCGTTACGGAAGTAAGTAAGTGCAATAAAAATAAGGATCTACTTTTGGCGCTCAACTCGCAGCCTTGCGTTTGTTTTTTAAGGACTTTGCCACTTACGCAACCTGAAGATCCCTAACACCCAGCTTTAGATCTGATTTTTGATGGAAGGTTTAGGGAAAATTTTTGAAAAAACTGTTAACGAGTACACTGCTTTCGTAAGAAAAACTTTGGTCGATTAAGTACATGTACATCTGGCTTTGTCTAGTCCGAACTTTGTTCATGCACTAACATGGCTGAGGCCATTAATATCTTTTATAATCCATTGAACTCCTTCTTCCAATAGTGTGTTCCGTTACACTATGTGTCTTACTCCAATAAGCTCCATGGTTTAATAAAGAGTTGTCACGTCTAAAAAATGTTAAGTCCAGGCTTTATAATACATGTTTTACGTCCAGATACTTAAGTGCGGTCGAATTTTATCGTGCTTAACGCCCAGTGTTAAAATGGCTATTTAACTCAAGTTTTCACCAGATCCAAAACACTTTTATAATTTTGTTAACACTAAGCGTAAACCCGCCTCTTACCCAGCATTTCTGTCGTTTAAAAATTCAACGACAAGCACTGATTAACTGATAACTTAATCTTTGGTCCGAATTTAAATGAAAACTCCGTTCTCGTTGATCCGGCTGTGTGTTTAGATACTGCGCATAGACCCTGTGCAGACCACTACGTAAATTGATTGCCCTATCCATAAAAAACGTCTGACTTCCCACCTATTTGGAAAAAGTCATTTGTTATTCCCCTTCATAAAAAGGGAATTAAATCAAATACAAGAGGTTTAAATATAGATGTATTTCTCCGTTGTCCGCTATCACCAAGCTTTTTGAAAACATAATTACACCCCATTTGCAACATCTCTGTATTTCGATTATATCCCCATGCCAACACGGGTTTATAAGATGGAAGACTTCGTCGACAAACCTCTTGGAACTTCGTATAAATTTACTTTAGTAAAACGTTTGATTCTGTAAATACCTCCTTCTTGTACGGAAGTTAGATTTACTAGGGTTTTTAAATTATCTAACATGGATTTTGAGTTATCTGAATGGTAGGACACAACGAGTACTCATTAAAAGCACTGTCTCTTAAATGATCAAAGTTACTTCAGGCGTTCCACAAGGGAGCCACCTTGGTCCATTTCTGTTTACCTTATTTATTAACGATCTCCCTCTAGTTTTGACAAGTCGCGTGTCCTGATGTTACGCCGGTAACATAGCGGTATTTCCCTCTGTTCAAATTTACAAACGGACCATAATGTTTTTTAAACATGGTGTTCTGTAAATCTATTGGACTTAAAAAGCACTAATTGCAAAGTAATGGCATTTTATCGAGTCAAGCCTCAATGTGCCATTTATACGCTAGATGCTTGTGAGTTGAATAGAAAGACATATTGATGACCTTGGCGTCCTTTTATACCCATAACTTAAGTTTTCTGACCATATTAATTCCGTGGTAAATAAAGCCAGGGGAGTGCTTGGATTCATAAAAAGGTAATCTAAGTAATTTGATAATCCCTATGTCATTTTATTAGTTCGTCCAGTTCTGGAGTATTGCTTTCAGGTTTGGAGTCCATAATATGGTGTACATATAGACCGGATAGTGTCTGCGCAAAACTTTTTACGTTTTACTTTACGGGGCCTTAATTGGGATGCAAACCTAATCTTACCATCTGACCCTAAATTAATTAAATTAATTAAAAGAAGTTAATTCTTTTAATTAATTTACTAACCTAAGCTAATCGTAGAACGATGCTTGGTATTACATTTATTCGTAAACTTATTCACGGAGAAGTAGAGAGTCCCGAGCTACTGGATCACCTACATTTTTCTGTGCCTAATAAAATTACTGGAACTATGTTCCTCTTATTTTAAACCACTGTCGATTAAACTATTATATGCATGAACCTTTTAGAGTACTATGTAATGAGTATAATAAACTCTATTACAACACATTTCTACTACCGACTCTTTACCGATTTTTAAAGCATTAATCTTATCTTTCTTATCATGAAATTAGAATGTAGTATGCTGTTTCGTATGTATTTTAAATTAGTTCGTCCGTTCCTTTATTGTCCCTTTTCTTTCACCTCTCGCGATCTCGTTTTGAACGCCCCCGGGCGCTCTCGCATAACAAGCATTGCTTGGTGTCGTAAGTGCCACTTGCTCGTTCTGACCATAGTGCAACGTCCTAATAACAAACTCAATAGAATTGCAAAAACATTGAAATTAAGTACAACGATGTTATTCAAATTTTTTTTGTTTCCTTAAAATTTTTCAAAATTTTTCAAAATACTAATTAAACGATTGTCTTAATGCCCCTTAATATAAACTAACATTTATGTAACAAAAAAAAAAAAACAAAAACTATATATGAAATATGCAAAAACAAAAAGGGTACTTCAGTACATTTTTTGTCGCTATCAGTATCTCAGCCATTGCATAAAAAAACAAAAAATTAAATTAATGGAACTTTAGTTGTTTTTTAGCTTTATTAGTATCTCAGCTATTGCATCAGTCTATAGCCATTTTTTTTTCTAATAACAACAGCAGCTTAAAGCTTTTTTTGAAGGAGAGAACACTTGTCACTTGCAACTTGTCCCGCTTTGATGAACGCTCTTTCGGATTCGTTCGAGGTCTCCGGTATACACAAGTATTTCGAAAAAAACTATAGCAATAATTAATAAATTGAAAAAAATGTGAATATGTATTTATCAAGATTGCGTACAGGGTGCTTAACGTCTCTTACTTGTAGTAAAATCATCGATGTTGGAAAAAAACCTCAATGTATCGCGAATTTTAAAAACATCGATGCCATCGATAGTGACTTCGATGTTTTTGCATCCCTAACAGAGCTGTAAGAACTGCGACAGTGCCCCCACTCGATGTTTTCGATAGTGATAGTTAAAACCGTCGATAATATAGATACTATTATTCTTAAAACATTTTTATAACCTTGCAGATGGTATTATAATTTCAGTCAGAAGGTTGCAACGCAGTAAAGGTGATATTTCCGACCCTATAAAGTATATATATTCATGATCGGCATCATTAGGAGAGTTGACTTAGTCATTTCCGTTTGTCCAACCGTCTTTATATTGCAGGAACGAGCCGGATCGGACGACTATAGCAAATTAAATAAAAAAAATAATTTAAAAAAAAGTAACTTCCTATACCTCAATTTTTAAAAAACTCTTTTGAGTATTGTAATGATTTAAAATTTCAGAATAGCTGCCATAGCACTATGGGGAATTTGACTGGGTTTTCGGCAAAAAATAATAACTTTCAGACTAGGCAAGATATTTTGGGGCAGTTTTTTTTCTAGTGCTATATATACCCCTACTATTATTTTGGAAAAGTGGGGGTATCCTCACCCCCGCCCCAAAGTTTTTTCAAACATTTTTTTTTCTTTTTTTTTTATATATATTTTTCAAAATTCAAAGTCTGGGTTCTCTCTAAAGACTCATCTGCAAATTCAGATTCGCATATTAATAGGGTAATGAGTTCTGGGGGAAGAGTAAGACGCTTGTGTTTTTGAATGCGCCTCTTTAAATTTACCGACGAGATTATAGGGTCCGATATGTCCATAGCCCTCTGAGAAACATCAGTCAAGTTACTAATTTGTCAGTGCTTCCTTGCATGGTGAGGTCTGTCGGTTGCTTGCTTTCTCAGGCCTATTACTCCTTTTAAATGAAATGGCACTTTTGGACATCCAACAGATATTCTTTTTGCCCGCTACTTTGCTTTTATTTCCAATTAAATAAAAGCTTAGATTTTCTGCCATCCATTTCGAATATACTTGTATAAACTTCTTCTTTCTACTGTCATTTTTTTTGACATTTTCGCAGTACATTTACGGAAAACATTAGCGCTTTCTCCCTTAAAGCCTTTTTGTTGACATCAAGAATACTGACATCGATTTGTTCACTTAAAAAAAAAGACTGTTAGTTTGTCGCGACTGCCCGTTTGCTTACGCCACACTTCCAGATTGCTTTCGAAAAAATTAAATTTCGCAAAAAGTCGCAGGAAGCGTGTTTTAAATCAAGAACTTAACAAACCTAAAAATTTTCTTAAGAATTTTAAAAGTATAATTTTTATTACAAAAGCTCTACAGGGGACCACCACGTGCTAAATTTAAAAATTTTAAGAAATACACGAACAAAACAAGCAAAATATAGATAACCACATATAATACAAACCTGTGTACTGAATATCTATTTCAAATTAAAACGTTTTAGATTGCTGTTGGAGAATTATGAACTTTAAATTGCACCTCAAATGAAAGTCAAATGTAAACACTTGCTGTTCGCTTGCAACATTTGACTTCGACACCTTATAATAACAGACTAGACTGTCATATTAAAATTTGCGGTATGTGACATACCAGTTTGTTTTTTTTCTTAATACGTTAGCATTTAAAAACGAAAAAGTTGAATTTTTGTAAAAAAAAACACATAAGGGCTACCGAATAAATGGGCTAAAAATCGTCATCGCTTCAATGTTTTTGAACATACGCGCATATTAATCGAAAAGTAGGTCTTATAAGGAATATTTAATTTTGAAAACAGCTGTAATCTCCGGGTTGAAGGATTTGACTCCTTTCTTATATAAACTTTGTATTTTTAATTTTTATTTTCTTTGATTTTTTTATTTGTTGCAAGCGACATCTCTTCTCTTCCTCGTCGCTTGGCTTAGTGTGCTTTTTTTTGTTATTTACAATATACATTAATTGAATTTGAGTTTAAAAAGCCAACATTGGGCCAATCATTACTCTAGATCGACCTCGATCTACATATATTTATAAACATGTTCAACTGCACAATTTAAGAGTTATTATACACGATTGCACCTATTGCTTAAGTCTGGCAGCCTCAAGTATGCCCTTGTAAGGTAGCTGTAGCTATGTTGGCATTTTTCTAAGTCGGTGATCTCATATCGATCACTTGGAAATACATGGTTAATTTTATAATTCTTACTTAGGTGAGAATTTCTCACAATATCCTGCAGTAACATCTTCTTCTTAACAAGTCTTTCTTTAAACTAGTAAAATCGTATAATTTCATGGAGTACGTTGGAAATAAATCGCTGAAACACAGCAGGCCCTTATTTCAGACCCAATGGCATACGCAGGTACTCGAAGAGCCCGTCAGGCGTAATAAATGTGGTGTATTTTACTGACCCAGCTTCCACACCGATTTGATGAAATACACTTTTCAGTCGACAAGACTTACCTTCAAGATAGACGGTCTTCGATTAGTGGGGACGGAAAGTTATCACTAACTGTCATTCTTCCAACCCTCCATAATCGATGCAGATTCTGATTTCCCAATTCTTTTTCTTAACTAGTTCTTGTCAGTTATTACAGGCTAACAACTCGGCGACGGTTGTATCACCAATGCCTCTCTCTAAGTATGACAATCTTCATAATACTTATCCTCGAACGAAATTGAACACGGTTTGATGATCCACCAATTCCACGAAAAGGACTTCTTCTTAATTGATGATTTGTATTTAGGAACGGGACTTTCCAATGAACTTGTTGGGCTTCCGGTATCTAAAAAAGAAAATACATCTTTAATATCGGTGCATCCAGCTGAAATACTTGTTCTTAAACTTACTAACTGAATAAACTGCTTGACATCGATGCTCTCTTCAGCTTCTGGCAAGGTTAATCCCACGGTGCGTTTGGGACACTTCGAAACAGATGAAATATCCATTATTTGGTCTTTTCGTCTTCATTTAGCAAACATTTTTTATCCAAAAGCTGTGGATATCTGAAGTTGGATGGGATGAATTTCTGGATGAAAAAGTTGCTTGTGAATGGATAAATTTGAATGCAAAATTAAAAGCAATAGAGAACGTTAGGATTCCACGACGAACTAGGAGGATCGGAAAATGAACCTATAGAAATACATGGGTTTGCAGACGCGTCGCTTGCCTCATAAGTATATGGGAATACATCAAGTGGGATTACCATAGTAGCACAAAAAAGCAAAACAAAAGTTAATCCATCAAAAAACTGAAAAACTCTACCAAAATTGGAATTGTGTGCCGCACATATACCAGCAAAATTTTAGAATCTAGTTACTGCGACCATAGCGACGAAAGCTGATGTCTTAGCTTGGAGTGATTCAACAATTGCGTTAAGTTTGATAAAAAGTTTGAGAAATAAAGACAATAATACAAGTAATTGGCATTAACGACTGCATGGATACTCATTGGGTCAAAGGAAAATCCTGCTGCTTTAGGAACGAGAGATATGCAATTAGACAAGCTTGGAAAGTCTGAACTTTGGTGGAAAGGACCGAAATGGCTTAAAAAGAAAAGAAAGACTGGCCCTTGGAAGAGGAGGAGACAGTACTACAAAATTTAAGCATGGTAAAACAGGAAAACGTTCTGCATGATATGAAAAATTTATTCAGCAATATGGGAAAATTGATTAAAGTAATGGCTTATGTAATGAGATTATTAGATCGATGTAAAGAGAAATCTTGTTAGGATCAAATAATTTATCACTAGAAGAATTGGAACGAGTGGAAATAAAAAATTTTAAGCTACATCAGCTTAGAGAATTTCCAGAAGAAGTCGAAAAATTGAAAGGAAAAAAGGAGATAGACTCCAAGAGTAAATAAGCACCCTTACATCCATTTTTAGATAATAATGAAATTTTAAGGGTCAAGGGCAGACTACAATTTTCGGAGCTCAATTTTAATCCAATTATAATAAACAATTCAATGTTGTGGATAATGTTTTTAAAAAATATAATACAATTAAAACCGTCGTGCATCATTGTGTACGGTGTACCAGATTTCGACAGCAATGTGCACTGCAATTAATGGGGCAGATTCCGGATCAAAGAGCTACTACATCACAACCATTTACGCATTCACGAGTAGACTACGCCGGACCTATTAATATGATAGTTTCAAAAGGAAGAGGACAAAATCGTAAAAACGATACATCGCCGTTTTTGTATGTATGAGCACAAAAGCCGTTCACTTAGAAGCAGTAAGTGATCTTACTAATGAAGCTTTTATAGCAGCCCTAAATAGATACGTAGCAAGAAAAGGACGATGCAGACATATATATTCTGACAATGGTACTAACTTTGTTAAAAAAAATTAAATATTGTCCTTATAGAAGCAATTAAATGAAAGTGTATAAATCCGACCCTAGCATACAATGGCAATTTATTCCCCCAGCAAGTCCTCACTTTGGAGGAATTTCGGTAAAACATCATTTAAAACGAGTCATAGGGGACAGCACAATTACTTAGGAAGAAATGAGCACATTATTAGCAGAAATTGAAGACATTGAATTCCAGGCCGTTGTATTCGATTGATGACGAAAATAATCTTGAAGAGATTTTGACAACAGCGCATTTTCTAATTGTAAGACTAACACTTGATATACCAGAAGAGATGCCGGGCATCTTAATTTTGTCCTGCCGTTTATTACGTATCGTTTCCGGGTGGAAGCCGGAAACGTGACTTCTGGGAGGAACTCACTGATATGGGCCGGAATTACGCAAACCGTGACGGGCTCAGTGATCACGACCTGTCTTGGGTGCGTATTCCAAAGCCGCACCGGGCGTCGGTGATCCTCTCCAGGTCGTAGAGCTGACTTAAAGTCGAACTCTTACGGATCCACCACCGCTACCAAGACATTCTACCAGAACACTTACCCGGATATTCCTCCTGGGTGATGTTTCCTCGAAGCTCGTCGGAACGCAAGTGCCTGGTCTGGGGCTATGTCTCCGCCTATATAGGCGACGGTTAGTGTGACCAGATCGGACGATGACGATAATCACACTTTGGGTAATCGAGTTATTGGGCGATGATTATCGGCGATCGATAACTTCATCGAATAAGTGTGACCGGGTGCTGTTGGCTTTAATCGCGCGTTTGAATAATGTCGTTGTACTTAGTTTTATTAGTTGTTGTGACGGTGGGCCAGTCACTTTGAATGGGCCCTCGTATTTCGGTGCTAACTTGGCTGCAAACCTAATAGCTGCCTTTGATAATGGATGTTGTCGTTCCCATACGAGATCTCCTACTTTGGGTCTCCAGCCTCTTTTCCGTAGGTTGTACTTTCTGGCTTGATCTTGTGCTGCTTTTTTCATGTTCCGATGTACCAACTTGCTTGTTTCTTTTATGCGATGCAACCGTGCTTCGATCCTTTACTATTCCAAATCCGTAAATCCGTTGTAACGTACACAATTAGACGGTGTACGATACAATGATTGATAGTATGAAAGGTTATAGGTGTAAGCGACTTATCATGAATAATAAATATTAAGTTAGTAGTATGTAAGATTATAGTTGTAAGCGACGTGTTATGGATAATAAATATTAAGTTGTAACCGAATAGTAAGTCATAGTTAAGTTCAAAACCCGAGTGGCAATGCTAGCCTATATTTAGCGAGTTAATAGAAAATACTAGAAAGTAAGGAATATACCAGAATTCCCGAACGCAAGAAAAAGGGAGCGTGGGGAAGGTGGTCGTACAACGATCGAGTTGGCGGTCTCTTGTGTCGGAATAGTAAGACGGGACAGACGTGTCTCCGGCAGTAATTTTTCGTGTAATCCGAAGTAACACAACACGGTCGCGCGACGGCACGCGGAAAGTGAATAAGTGGGCTGATCAGCGTTCCGAGGTTAGTGTACATAATATTCCGCTCCGTTAAGGAAAGACTGTATTAGATAAATAAAACAATCTAGCAAAAAATAAAGAAAAGAAGTGAAAGTGAAAACCCTCGTTTGTGATTTTTATTCGTAGTCTATCAGTAGCTTCTTTCCTCGTAGTGCATGCGATCTGTACGCGGACACCCGACACGTCTGGTCAAGTACCCTAGCTTCCCCCCTCGTAGTATATGTGACCTGTACGCGGACACCCAACCCGTCTGGCCAAGTACCCAAGCTTCCCCCCTCGTAGTATTTGTGACCTGTACGCGGACACCCGGCCCGTCTGGTTTAGAATCCTAGCTTCCCTCCTCGTAGTATTTGTGACCTGTACGCGGACACCCGTCCCGTCTGGTCTAGTACCCCAGTTTCCCTCGTCGTAGTGCATGCGACCGGTACGCGGACACGCGGCCCGTCTGGTCTCCGACACACGGAAAACGACTTGTGCGCCCCAATCACGGAAGGGACCAGTGACATCACCCAACGTTTCCACTCTCGTAAAATCGTTTGCCTGGCTTGGCCTCGCCCCAACGTCCAGCCCGTTGGATTTTTAACTCCGGAGCAAGATACGACGCGATCAACTCCGACATCACTCTCTCTCCCGGCGTCCATGAGAACCTTTGGCGTGACCCCCCAAACGACTCTTTCACTTTCACTTTCAAACTTTATCTATCGCGGGATCTAATTATTCCGTTTGTCGACTCAAAGTATCGACGTGGGGTCTAAAGTTCAAAACTAAACGGGATTTAACGGCAGTTGCTTGGATACAAATTTCCATCATTTTGGCGTTGCATCATTATGGCTCTAAGCACGTGAGAGCTCGCATCTTAAGGACAGGCGGGCTTGACAAGGCTTTCTTTAAACTAGTAAAATCTTATTTTTCCAGTTGTTTCTTCGGAAACGGTCCTATATTTTTAAGCAAATCAGATTACGGCTTAGCAATACTTACGAAAGTATGAAAACAGACCTAAACTAGAATGGAGGTACTTGTAGTTAAGGGGTGTAGGGTATTTACGAATGGCTTGTATGTGTGCTTCGTTTGTAGGTACAAATGATTGTACAGACATTGTATCCTAAATAGTCAACGCAGTTCTTTAGAAATTTAATTTTCTTGTAGTTGATTTCAAGATTTGAAAAGTAAAATAAGGTGCCGCTAGAATAATGTCATCTACATATACAATCATAAGCCTCACGTTTACGTATAATTTTATGGAGTACGTTGGAAATAAATCGCTGAAACACAGCAGGCCCATTTTTCAGACCCATTGGCATACGCAGGTACTCGAAGAGCCCGTCAGGCGTAATAAATGTGGTGTATTTTACTGACTCAGCTTCCATACCGTTTTGATGAAATACACTTTTCAGTCGACAACTGAAAATACTTTTTTACCTTCAAAATAGACGGTCTTCGATTAGTGGGGACGGAAAGTTATCACTAACTGTCATTCTTTTAACCATCCATAATCGATGCAGATTCTGATTTCCCAATTCTTTTTCTTGACAAGAACTATGTTACAGGCTAACAACTCGGCAACGGTTGTATCACCAATGCCTCTCTCTTAGTATGACAATCTTCTCGGCCTATTATGAAAGGGTTCTGTACCGGTTAACTGTATGCATTAGGTATCTTATCCAAGTATTGAGGCTGATAGATATCACTGCATGTCTAAGCTGAAGAAAAATCGCTGCCCATATTCACATAATCAAGGTCAGTAGCCATAGATCCACAAATCCTGTTTATCTCAGAAAGCTATTCAGCCAGGGATTAATCAGGAACGAAGGGTGCATTCAGGTTTACAGAACCCGAACTTAGCTTAAGGGCTTGCGATTTATATAAGGGTAACTTTTTATTCATATTAATTAGCAAGGATGTACAGAATGATTCATTAACAAAAGCAATACGATTTTTTACAGAAATTATACGTTCCATTCACGTTTTCAATTATTTCTTTTCAAAAAGTAAATTATTGAGTAATTGAACAGGGACTCTACCAAGTAGGAGTGCTGTAGGCAAGATAAGATTGGGATTGTCATAAACTCCTAATTCATAATACTTATCCTCGAACAAAATTGAACACTATGTTTTTCCATGCATAGGTATTGATGATCCACCAATTCCACGAAAAGGACTTCTTCTTAATTGATGATTTGTATTTAGGTACGGGACTTTCCATAAACTTGTTGGGCTTCCGGTATCTAAAAAAGAAAATACATCTTTAATATCGGTGTATCCAGCTGAAATACTTGCTCTTAAACTTACTAACTGAATAAACTGCTTGACATCGATACTCTCTTCAGCTTCTGGCAAGGTTAATCCCACGGTGCGTTTGGGACACTTCGAAACAGATAAAATATCCATTATTTGGTCTTTTCGTCTTCATTTAGCAAACATTATTTATCCAAAAGCTGTGGATATCTGAAGTTGGATGGGATGAATTTCTGGATGAAAAAGTTGCTTGTGAATGGATAAATTTGAATGCAAAATTAAAAGCAATAGAGAACGTTAGGATTCCACGACGAACTAGGAGGATCGGAAAATGAACCTATAGAAATACATGGGTTTGCAGACGCGTCGTTTGCCTCATAAGTATATGGGAATACATCAAGTGGGATTACCATAGTAGCACAAAAAAGCAAAACAAAAGTTAATCCATCAAAAAACTGAAAAACTCTACCAAAATTGGAATTGTGTGCCGCACATATACCAGCAAAATTGTAGAATCTAGTTACTGCGACCATAGCGACGAAAACTGATGTCTTAGCTTGGAGTGATTCAACAATTGCGTTAAGTTTGATAAAAAGTTTGAGAAATAAAGACAATAAAACAAGTAATTGGCATTAACGACTGCATGGATACTCATTGGGTCAAAGGAAAATTCTGCTGCTTTAGGAACGAGAGATATGCAATTAGACAAGCTTGGAAAGACTGAACTTTGGTGGAAAGGACCGAAATGGCTTAAAAAGAAAAGAAAGACTGGCCCTTGGAAGAGGAGGAGACAGTACTACAAAATTTAAGCATGGTAAAACAGGAAAACGTTCTGCATGATATGAACAATTTATTCAGCAACATGGGAAAATTGATTAAAGTAATGGCTTATGTAATGAGATTCTTAGATCGATGTAAAGAGAAATCTTGTTAGGATCAAATAATTTATCACTAGAAGAATTGGAACGAGTGGAAATAAAAAATTTTAAGCTACATCAGCTTAGAGAATTTCCAGAAGAAGTCGAAAAATTGAAAGGAAAAAAGGAGATAGACTCCAAGAGTAAATAAGCACCCTTACATCCATTTTTAGATAATAATGAAATTTTAAGAGTCAGAGGCAGACTACAATTTTCGGAGCTCAATTTTAATCCAATTATAATAAACAATTCAATGTTGTGGATAATGTTTTTAAAAAATATAATACAATTAAAACCGTCGTGCATCATTGTGTACGGTGTACCAGATTTCGACAGCAATGTGCACTGCAATTAATGGGGCAGATTCCGGATCAAAGAGCTACTACATCACAACCATTTACGCATTCACGAGTAGACTACGCCGGACCTATTAATATGATAGTTTCAAAAGGAAGAGGACAAAATCGTAAAAACGATACATCGCCGTTTTTGTATGTATGAGCACAAAAGCCGTTCACTTAGAAGCAGTAAGTGATCTTACTAATGAAGCTTTTATAGCAGCCCTAAATAGATACGTAGCAAGAAAAGGACGATGCAGACATATATATTCTGACAATGGTACTAACTTTGTTAAAAAAAATTAAATATTGTCCTTATAGAAGCAATTAAATGAAAGTGTATAAATCCGACCCTAGCATACAATGGCAATTTATTCCCCCGGCAAGTCCTCACTTTGGAGGAATTTCGGTAAAACATCATTTAAAACGAGTCATAGGGGACAGCACAATTACTTAGGAAGAAATGAGCACATTATTAGCAGAAATTGAAGACATTGAATTCCAGGCCGTTGTATTCGATTGATGACGAAAATAATCTTGAAGAGATTTTGACAACAGCGCATTTTCTAATTGTAAGACTAACACTTGATATACCAGAAGAGATGCCGGGCATCTTAATTTTGTCCTGCCGTTTATTACGTATCGTTTCCGGGTGGAAGCCGGAAACGTGACTTCTGGGAGGAACTCACTGATATGGGCCGGAATTACGCAAACCGTGACGGGCTCAGTGATCACGACCTGTCTTGGGTGCGTATTCCAAAACCGCACCGGGCGTCGGTCTCCAGGTCGTAGAGCTGACTTAAAGTCGAACTCTTACGGATCCACCACCGCTACCAAGACATTCTACCAGAACACTTACCCGGATATTCCTCCTGGGTGATGTTTCCTCGAAGCTCGTCGGAACGCAAGTGCCTGGTCTGGGGCATGTCTCCGCCTATATAGGCGACGGTTAGTGTGACCAGATCGGACGATGACGATAATCACACTTTGGGTAATCGAGTTATTGGGCGATGATAACTTCATCGAATAAGTGTGACCGGGTGCTGTTGGCTTTAATCGCGCGTTTGAATAATGTCGTTGTACTTAGTTTTATTAGTTGTTGTGACGGTGGGCCAGTCACTTTGAATGGGCCCTCGTATTTCGGTGCTAACTTGGCTGCAAACCTAATAGCTGCCTTTGATAATGGATGTTGTCGTTCCCATACGAGATCTCCTACTTTGGGTCTCCAGCCTCTTTTCCGTAGGTTGTACTTTCTGGCTTGATCTTGTGCTGCTTTTTTCATGTTCCGATGTACCAACTTGCTTGTTTCTTTTATGCGATGCAACCGTGCTTCGATCCTTTACTATTCCAAATCCGTAAATCCGTTGTAACGTACACACTTAGACGGTGTACGATACAATGATTGATAGTATGAAAGGTTATAGGTGTAAGCGACTTATCATGAATAATAAATATTAAGTTAGTAGTATGTAAGATTATAGTTGTAAGCGACGTGTTATGGATAATAAATATTAAGTTGTAACCGAATAGTAAGTCATAGTTAAGTTCAAAACCCGAGTGGCAATGCTAGCCTATATTTAGCGAGTTAATAGAAAATACTAGAAAGTAAGGAATATACCAGAATTCCCGAACGCAAGAAAAAGGGAGCGTGGGGAAGGTGGTCGTACAACGATCGAGTTGGCGGTCTCTTGTGTCGGAATAGTAAGACGGGACAGACGTGTCTCCGGCAGTAATTTTTCGTGTAATCCGAAGTAACACAACACGGTCGCGCGACGGCACGCGGAAAGTGAATAAGTGGGCTGATCAGCGTTCCGAGGTTAGTGTACATAATATTCCGCTCCGTTAAGGAAAGACTGTATTAGATAAATAAAACAATCTAGCAAAAAATAAAGAAAAGAAGTGAAAGTGAAAACCCTCGTTTGTGATTTTTATTCGTAGTCTATCAGTAGCTTCTTTCCTCGTAGTGCATGCGATCTGTACGCGGACACCCGACACGTCTGGTCAAGTACCCTAGCTTCCCCCCTCGTAGTATATGTGACCTGTACGCGGACACCCAACCCGTCTGGCCAAGTACCCAAGCTTCCCCCCTCGTAGTATTTGTGACCTGTACGCGGACACCCGGCCCGTCTGGTTTAGAATCCTAGCTTCCCTACTCGTAGTATTTGTGACCTGTACGCGGACACCCGTCCCGTCTGGTCTAGTACCCCAGTTTCCCTCGTCGTAGTGCATGCGACCGGTACGCGGACACCCGGCCCGTCTGGTCTCCGACACACGGAAAACGACTTGTGCGCCCCAATCACGGAAGGGACCAGTGACATCACCCAACGTTTCCACTCTCGTAAAATCGTTTGCCTGGCTTGGCCTCGCCCCAACGTCCAGCCCGTTGGATTTTTAACTCCGGAGCAAGATACGACGCGATCAACTCCGACATCACTCTCTCTCCCGGCGTCCATGAGAACCTTTGGCGTGACCCCCAAACGACTCTTTCACTTTCACTTTCAAACTTTATCTATCGCGGGATCTAATTATTCCGTTTGTCGACTCAAAGTATCGACGTGGGGTCTAAAGTTCAAAACTAAACGGGATTTAACGGCAGTTGCTTGGATACAAATTTCCATCATTTTGGCGTTGCATCATTATGGCTCTAAGCACGTGAGAGCTCGCATCTTAAGGACAGGCGGGCTTGACAAGGCTTTCTTTAAACTAGTAAAATCTTATTTTTCCAGTTGTTTCTTCGGAAACGGTCCTATATTTTTAAGCAAATCAGATTACGGCTTAGCAATACTTACGAAAGTATGAAAACAGACCTAAACTAGAATGGAGGTACTTGTAGTTAAGGGGTGTAGGGTATTTACGAATGGCTTGTATGTGTGCTTCGTTTGTAGGTACAAATGATTGTACAGACATTGTATCCTAAATAGTCAACGCAGTTCTTTAGAAATTTAATTTTCTTGTAGTTGATTTCAAGATTTGAAAAGTAAAATAAGGTGCCGCTAGAATAATGTCATCTACATATACAATCATAAGCCTCACGTTTACGTATAATTTTATGGAGTACGTTGGAAATAAATCGCTGAAACACAGCAGGCCCATTTTTCAGACCCATTGGCATACGCAGGTACTCGAAGAGCCCGTCAGGCGTAATAAATGTGGTGTATTTTACTGACTCAGCTTCCATACCGTTTTGATGAAATACACTTTTCAGTCGACAACTGAAAATACTTTTTACCTTCAAAATAGACGGTCTTCGATTAGTGGGGACGGAAAGTTATCACTAACTGTCATTCTTTTAACCCTCCATAATCGATGCAGATTCTTATTTCCCAATTCTTTTTCTTGACAAGAACTATGTTACAGGCTAACAACTCGGCAACGGTTGTATCACCAATGCCTCTCTCTTAGTATGACAATCTGCTGTCTATATTCACATAATCAAGGTCAGTAGCCATAGATCCACAAATCCTGTTTATCTCAGAAAGCTATTCAGCCAGGGATTAATCAGGAACGAAGGGTGCATTCAGGTTTACAGAACCCGAACTTAGCTTAAGGGCTTGCGATTTATATAAGGGTAACTTTTTATTCATATTAATTAGCAAGGATGTACAGAATGATTCATTAACAAAAGCAATACGATTTTTTACAGAAATTATACGTTCCATTCACGTTTTCAATTATTTCTTTTCAAAAAGTAAATTATTGAGTAATTGAACAGGGACTCTACCAAGTAGGAGTGCTGTAGGCAAGATAAGATTGGGATTGTCATAAACTCCTAATTCATAATACTTATCCTCGAACAAAATTGAACACTATGTTTTTCCATGCATAGGTATTGATGATCCACCAATTCCACGAAAAGGACTTCTTCTTAATTGATGATTTGTATTTAGGTACGGGACTTTCCAATGAACTTGTTGGGCTTCCGGTATCTAAAAAAGGAAATACATCTTTAATATCGGTGCATCCAGCTGAAATACTTGCTCTTAAACTTACTAACTGAATAAACTGCTTGACATCGATGCTCTCTTCAGCTTCTGGCAAGGTTAATCCCACGGTGCGTTTGGGACACTTCGAAACAGATAAAATATCCATTATTTGGTCTTTTCGTCTTCATTTAGCAAACATTATTTATCCAAAAGCTGTGGATATCTGAAGTTGGATGGGATGAATTTCTGGATGAAAAAGTTGCTTGTGAATGGATAAATTTGAATGCAAAATTAAAAGCAATAGAGAACGTTAGGATTCCACGACGAACTAGGAGGATCGGAAAATGAACCTATAGAAATACATGGGTTTGCAGACGCGTCGTTTGCCTCATAAGTATATGGGAATACATCAAGTGGGATTACCATAGTAGCACAAAAAAGCAAAACAAAAGTTAATCCATCAAAAAACTGAAAAACTCTACCAAAATTGGAATTGTGTGCCGCACATATACCAGCAAAATTGTAGAATCTAGTTACTGCGACCATAGCGACGAAAACTGATGTCTTAGCTTGGAGTGATTCAACAATTGCGTTAAGTTTGATAAAAAGTTTGAGAAATAAAGACAATAAAACAAGTAATTGGCATTAACGACTGCATGGATACTCATTGGGTCAAAGGAAAATTCTGCTGCTTTAGGAACGAGAGATATGCAATTAGACAAGCTTGGAAAGTCTGAACTTTGGTGGAAAGGACCGAAATGGCTTAAAAAGAAAAGAAAGACTGGCCCTTGGAAGAGGAGGAGACAGTACTACAAAATTTAAGCATGGTAAAACAGGAAAACGTTCTGCATGATATGAAAAATTAATTCAGCAACATGGGAAAATTGATTAAAGTAATGGCTTATGTACTGAGATTCTTAGATCGATGTAAAAAGAAATCTTGTTAGGATCAAATAATTTATCACTAGAAGAATTGGAACGAGTGGAAATAAAAAATTTTAAGCTACATCAGCTTAAAGAATTTCCAGAAGAAGTCGAAAAATTGAAAGGAAAAAAGGAGATAGACTCCAAGAGTAAATAAGCACCCTTACATCCATTTTTAGATAATAATGAAATTTTAAGAGTCGTAGGCAGACTGCAATTTTCGGAGCTAATTTTTATCCAATTATAATAAACAATTCAATGTTGTGGATAATGTGTTTAAAAAATATAATACAATTAAAACCGTCGTGCATCATTGTGTACGGTGTACCAGATTTCGACAGCAATGTGCACTGCAATTAATGGGGCAGATTCCGGATCAAAGAGCTACTACATCACAACCATTTACGCATTCACGAGTAGACTACGCCGGACCTATTATTATGATAGTTTCAAAAGGAAGAGGACAAAATCGTAAAAACGATACATCGCCGTTTTTGTATGTATGAGCACAAAAGCCGTTCACTTAGAAGCAGTAAGTGATCTTACTAATGAAGCTTTTATGGCAGCCCTAAAACGATACGTAGCAAGAAAAGGACGATGCAGACATATATATTCTGACAATGGTACTAACTTTGTTAAAAAAAATTAAATATTGTCCTTATAGAAGCAATTAAATGAAAGTGTATAAATCCGACCCTAGCATACAATGGCAATTTATTCCCCCAGCAAGTCCTCACTTTGGAGGAATTTCGGTAAAACATCATTTAAAACGAGTCATAGGGGACAGCACAATTACTTAGGAAGAAATGAGCACATTATTAGCAGAAATTGAAGACATTGAATTCCAGGCCGTTGTATTCGATTGATGACGAAAATAATCTTGAAGAGATTTTGACAACAGCGCATTTTCTAATTGTAAGACTAACACTTGATATACCAGAAGAGATGCCGGGCATCTTAATTTTGTCCTGCCGTTTATTACGTATCGTTTCCGGGTGGAAGCCGGAAACGTGACTTCTGGGAGGAACTCACTGATATGGGCCGGAATTACGCAAACCGTGACGGGCTCAGTGATCACGACCTGTCTTGGGTGCGTATTCCAAAACCGCACCGGGCGTCGGTCTCCAGGTCGTAGAGCTGACTTAAAGTCGAACTCTTACGGATCCACCACCGCTACCAAGACATTCTACCAGAACACTTACCCGGATATTCCTCCTGGGTGATGTTTCCTCGAAGCTCGTCGGAACGCAAGTGCCTGGTCTGGGGCATGTCTCCGCCTATATAGGCGACGGTTAGTGTGACCAGATCGGACGATGACGATAATCACACTTTGGGTAATCGAGTTATTGGGCGATGATAACTTCATCGAATAAGTGTGACCGGGTGCTGTTGGCTTTAATCGCGCGTTTGAATAATGTCGTTGTACTTAGTTTTATTAGTTGTTGTGACGGTGGGCCAGTCACTTTGAATGGGCCCTCGTATTTCGGTGCTAACTTGGCTGCAAACCTAATAGCTGCCTTTGATAATGGATGTTGTCGTTCCCATACGAGATCTCCTATTTGGGTCTCCAGCCTCTTTTCCGTAGGTTGTACTTTCTGGCTTGATCTTGTGCTGCTTTTTTCATGTTCCGATGTACCAACTTGCTTGTTTCTTTTATGCGATGCAACCGTGCTTCGATCCTTTACTATTCCAAATCCGTAAATCCGTTGTAACGTACACAATTAGACGGTGTACGATACAATGATTGATAGTATGAAAGGTTATAGGTGTAAGCGACTTATCATGAATAATAAATATTAAGTTAGTAGTATGTAAGATTATAGTTGTAAGCGACGTGTTATGGATAATAAATATTAAGTTGTAACCGAATAGTAAGTCATAGTTAAGTTCAAAACCCGAGTGGCAATGCTAGCCTATATTTAGCGAGTTAATAGAAAATACTAGAAAGTAAGGAATATACCAGAATTCCCGAACGCAAGAAAAAGGGAGCGTGGGGAAGGTGGTCGTACAACGATCGAGTTGGCGGTCTCTTGTGTCGGAATAGTAAGACGGGACAGACGTGTCTCCGGCAGTAATTTTTCGTGTAATCCGAAGTAACACAACACGGTCGCGCGACGGCACGCGGAAAGTGAATAAGTGGGCTGATCAGCGTTCCGAGGTTAGTGTACATAATATTCCGCTCCGTTAAGGAAAGACTGTATTAGATAAATAAAACAATCTAGCAAAAAATAAAGAAAAGAAGTGAAAGTGAAAACCCTCGTTTGTGATTTTTATTCGTAGTCTATCAGTAGCTTCTTTCCTCGTAGTGCATGCGATCTGTACGCGGACACCCGACACGTCTGGTCAAGTACCCTAGCTTCCCCCCTCGTAGTATATGTGACCTGTACGCGGACACCCAACCCGTCTGGCCAAGTACCCAAGCTTCCCCCCTCGTAGTATTTGTGATCTGTACGCGGACACCCGGCCCGTCTGGTTTAGAATCCTAGCTTCCCTCCTCGTAGTATTTGTGACCTGTACGCGGACACCCGTCCCGTCTGGTCTAGTACCCCAGTTTCCCTCGTCGTAGTGCATGCGACCGGTACGCGGACACGCGGCCCGTCTGGTCTCCGACACACGGAAAACGACTTGTGCGCCCCAATCACGGAAGGGACCAGTGACATCACCCAACGTTTCCACTCTCGTAAAATCGTTTGCCTGGCCTCGCCCCAACGTCCAGCCCGTTGGATTTTTAACTCCGGAGCAAGATACGACGCGATCAACTCCGACATCACTCTCTCTCCCGGCGTCCATGAGAACCTTTGGCGTGACCCCCCAAACGACTCTTTCACTTTCACTTTCAAACTTTATCTATCGCGGGATCTAATTATTCCGTTTGTCGACTCAAAGTATCGACGTGGGGTCTAAAGTTCAAAACTAAACGGGATTTAACGGCAGTTGCTTGGATACAAATTTCCATCATTTTGGCGTTGCATCATTATGGCTCTAAGCACGTGAGAGCTCGCATCTTAAGGACAGGCGGGCTTGACAAGGCTTTCTTTAAACTAGTAAAATCTTATTTTTCCAGTTGTTTCTTCGGAAACGGTCCTATATTTTTAAGCAAATCAGATTACGGCTTAGCAATACTTACGAAAGTATGAAAACAGACCTAAACTAGAATGGAGGTACTTGTAGTTAAGGGGTGTAGGGTATTTACGAATGGCTTGTATGTGTGCTTCGTTTGTAGGTACAAATGATTGTACAGACATTGTATCCTAAATAGTCAATGCAGTTCTTTAGAAATTTAATTTTCTTGTAGTTGATTTCAAGATTTGAAAAGTAAAATAAGGTGCCGCTAGAATAATGTCATCTACATATACAATCATAAGCCTCACGTTTACGTATAATTTTATGGAGTACGTTGGAAATAAATCGCTGAAACACAGCAGGCCCATTTTTCAGACCCATTGGCATACGCAGGTACTCGAAGAGCCCGTCAGGCGTAATAAATGTGGTGTATTTTACTGACTCAGCTTCCATACCGTTTTGATGAAATACACTTTTCAGTCGACAACTGAAAATACTTTTTACCTTCAAAATAGACGGTCTTCGATTAGTGGGGACGGAAAGTTATCACTAACTGTCATTCTTTTAACCATCCATAATCGATGCAGATTCTGATTTCCCAATTCTTTTTCTTGACAAGAACTATGTTACAGGCTAACAACTCGGCAACGGTTGTATCACCAATGCCTCTCTCTTAGTATGACAATCTTCTCGGCCTATTATGAAAGGGTTCTGTACCGGTTAACTGTATGCATTAGGTATCTTATCCAAGTATTGAGGCTGATAGATATCACTGCATGTCTAAGCTGAAGAAAAATCGCTGCCCATATTCACATAATCAAGGTCAGTAGCCATAGATCCACAAATCCTGTTTATCTCAGAAAGCTATTCAGCCAGGGATTAATCAGGAACGAAGGGTGCATTCAGGTTTACAGAACCCGAACTTAGCTTAAGGGCTTGCGATTTATATAAGGGTAACTTTTTATTCATATTAATTAGCAAGGATGTACAGAATGATTCATTAACAAAAGCAATACGATTTTTTACAGAAATTATACGTTCCATTCACGTTTTCAATTATTTCTTTTCAAAAAGTAAATTATTGAGTAATTGAACAGGGACTCTACCAAGTAGGAGTGCTGTAGGCAAGATAAGATTGGGATTGTCATAAACTCCTAATTCATAATACTTATCCTCGAACAAAATTGAACACTATGTTTTTCCATGCATAGGTATTGATGATCCACCAATTCCACGAAAAGGACTTCTTCTTAATTGATGATTTGTATTTAGGTACGGGACTTTCCATAAACTTGTTGGGCTTCCGGTATCTAAAAAAGAAAATACATCTTTAATATCGGTGCATCCAGCTGAAATACTTGCTCTTAAACTTACTAACTGAATAAACTGCTTGACATCGATACTCTCTTCAGCTTCTGGCAAGGTTAATCCCACGGTGCGTTTGGGACACTTCGAAACAGATAAAATATCCATTATTTGGTCTTTTCGTCTTCATTTAGCAAACATTATTTATCCAAAAGCTGTGGATATCTGAAGTTGGATGGGATGAATTTCTGGATGAAAAAGTTGCTTGTGAATGGATAAATTTGAATGCAAAATTAAAAGCAATAGAGAACGTTAGGATTCCACGACGAACTAGGAGGATCGGAAAATGAACCTATAGAAATACATGGGTTTGCAGACGCGTCGTTTGCCTCATAAGTATATGGGAATACATCAAGTGGGATTACCATAGTAGCACAAAAAAGCAAAACAAAAGTTAATCCATCAAAAAACTGAAAAACTCTACCAAAATTGGAATTGTGTGCCGCACATATACCAGCAAAATTGTAGAATCTAGTTACTGCGACCATAGCGACGAAAACTGATGTCTTAGCTTGGAGTGATTCAACAATTGCGTTAAGTTTGATAAAAAGTTTGAGAAATAAAGACAATAAAACAAGTAATTGGCATTAACGACTGCATGGATACTCATTGGGTCAAAGGAAAATTCTGCTGCTTTAGGAACGAGAGATATGCAATTAGACAAGCTTGGAAAGTCTGAACTTTGGTGGAAAGGACCGAAATGGCTTAAAAAGAAAAGAAAGACTGGCCCTTGGAAGAGGAGGAGACAGTACTACAAAATTTAAGCATGGTAAAACAGGAAAACGTTCTGCATGATATGAACAATTTATTCAGCAACATGGGAAAATTGATTAAAGTAATGGCTTATGTAATGAGATTCTTAGATCGATGTAAAGAGAAATCTTGTTAGGATCAAATAATTTATCACTAGAAGAATTGGAACGAGTGGAAATAAAAAATTTTAAGCTACATCAGCTTTGAGAATTTCCAGAAGAAGTCGAAAAATTGAAAGGAAAAAAGGAGATAGACTCCAAGAGTAAATAAGCACCCTTACATCCATTTTTAGATAATAATGAAATTTTAAGAGTCAGAGGCAGACTACAATTTTCGGAGCTCAATTTTAATCCAATTATAAAAAACAATTCAATGTTGTGGATAATGTTTTTAAAAAATATAATACAATTAAAACCGTCGTGCATCATTGTGTACGGTGTACCAGATTTCGACAGCAATGTGCACTGCAATTAATGGGGCAGATTCCGGATCAAAGAGCTACTACATCACAACCATTTACGCATTCACGAGTAGACTACGCCGGACCTATTAATATGATAGTTTCAAAAGGAAGAGGACAAAATCGTAAAAACGATACATCGCCGTTTTTGTATGTATGAGCACAAAAGCCGTTCACTTAGAAGCAGTAAGTGATCTTACTAATGAAGCTTTTATAGCAGCCCTAAATAGATACGTAGCAAGAAAAGGACGATGCAGACATATATATTCTGACAATGGTACTAACTTTGTTAAAAAAAATTAAATATTGTCCTTATAGAAGCAATTAAATGAAAGTGTATAAATCCGACCCTAGCATACAATGGCAATTTATTCCCCCGGCAAGTCCTCACTTTGGAGGAATTTCGGTAAAACATCATTTAAAACGAGTCATAGGGGACAGCACAATTACTTAGGAAGAAATGAGCACATTATTAGCAGAAATTGAAGACATTGAATTCCAGGCCGTTGTATTCGATTGATGACGAAAATAATCTTGAAGAGATTTTGACAACAGCGCATTTTCTAATTGTAAGACTAACACTTGATATACCAGAAGAGATGCCGGGCATCTTAATTTTGTCCTGCCGTTTATTACGTATCGTTTCCGGGTGGAAGCCGGAAACGTGACTTCTGGGAGGAACTCACTGATATGGGCCGGAATTACGCAAACCGTGACGGGCTCAGTGATCACGACCTGTCTTGGGTGCGTATTCCAAAACCGCACCGGGCGTCGGTCTCCAGGTCGTAGAGCTGACTTAAAGTCGAACTCTTACGGATCCACCACCGCTACCAAGACATTCTACCAGAACACTTACCCGGATATTCCTCCTGGGTGATGTTTCCTCGAAGCTCGTCGGAACGCAAGTGCCTGGTCTGGGGCATGTCTCCGCCTATATAGGCGACGGTTAGTGTGACCAGATCGGACGATGACGATAATCACACTTTGGGTAATCGAGTTATTGGGCGATGATAACTTCATCGAATAAGTGTGACCGGGTGCTGTTGGCTTTAATCGCGCGTTTGAATAATGTCGTTGTACTTAGTTTTATTAGTTGTTGTGACGGTGGGCCAGTCACTTTGAATGGGCCCTCGTATTTCGGTGCTAACTTGGCTGCAAACCTAATAGCTGCCTTTGATAATGGATGTTGTCGTTCCCATACGAGATCTCCTACTTTGGGTCTCCAGCCTCTTTTCCGTAGGTTGTACTTTCTGGCTTGATCTTGTGCTGCTTTTTTCATGTTCCGATGTACCAACTTGCTTGTTTCTTTTATGCGATGCAACCGTGCTTCGATCCTTTACTATTCCAAATCCGTAAATCCGTTGTAACGTACACACTTAGACGGTGTACGATACAATGATTGATAGTATGAAAGGTTATAGGTGTAAGCGACTTATCATGAATAATAAATATTAAGTTAGTAGTATGTAAGATTATAGTTGTAAGCGACGTGTTATGGATAATAAATATTAAGTTGTAACCGAATAGTAAGTCATAGTTAAGTTCAAAACCCGAGTGGCAATGCTAGCCTATATTTAGCGAGTTAATAGAAAATACTAGAAAGTAAGGAATATACCAGAATTCCCGAACGCAAGAAAAAGGGAGCGTGGGGAAGGTGGTCGTACAACGATCGAGTTGGCGGTCTCTTGTGTCGGAATAGTAAGACGGGACAGACGTGTCTCCGGCAGTAATTTTTCGTGTAATCCGAAGTAACACAACACGGTCGCGCGACGGCACGCGGAAAGTGAATAAGTGGGCTGATCAGCGTTCCGAGGTTAGTGTACATAATATTCCGCTCCGTTAAGGAAAGACTGTATTAGATAAATAAAACAATCTAGCAAAAAATAAAGAAAAGAAGTGAAAGTGAAAACCCTCGTTTGTGATTTTTATTCGTAGTCTATCAGTAGCTTCTTTCCTCGTAGTGCATGCGATCTGTACGCGGACACCCGACACGTCTGGTCAAGTACCCTAGCTTCCCCCCTCGTAGTGTATGTGACCTGTACACGGACACCCAACCCGTCTGGCCAAGTACCCAAGCTTCCCCCCTCGTAGTATTTGTGACCTGTACGCGGACACCCGGCCCGTCTGGTTTAGAATCCTAGCTTCCCTACTCGTAGTATTTGTGACCTGTACGCGGACACCCGTCCCGTCTGGTCTAGTACCCCAGTTTCCCTCGTCGTAGTGCATGCGACCGGTACGCGGACACCCGGCCCGTCTGGTCTCCGACACACGGAAAACGACTTGTGCGCCCCAATCACGGAAGGGACCAGTGACATCACCCAACGTTTCCACTCTCGTAAAATCGTTTGCCTGGCTTGGCCTCGCCCCAACGTCCAGCCCGTTGGATTTTTTAACTCCGGAGCAAGATACGACGCGATCAACTCCGACATCACTCTCTCTCCCGGCGTCCATGAGAACCTTTGGCGTGACCCCCCAAACGACTCTTTCACTTTCACTTTCAAACTTTATCTATCGCGGGATCTAATTATTCCGTTTGTCGACTCAAAGTATCGACGTGGGGTCTAAAGTTCAAAACTAAACGGGATTTAACGGCAGTTGCTTGGATACAAATTTCCATCATTTTGGCGTTGCATCATTATGGCTCTAAGCACGTGAGAGCTCGCATCTTAAGGACAGGCGGGCTTGACAAGGCTTTCTTTAAACTAGTAAAATCTTATTTTTCCAGTTGTTTCTTCGGAAACGGTCCTATATTTTTAAGCAAATCAGATTACGGCTTAGCAATACTTACGAAAGTATGAAAACAGACCTAAACTAGAATGGAGGTACTTGTAGTTAAGGGGTGTAGGGTATTTACGAATGGCTTGTATGTGTGCTTCGTTTGTAGGTACAAATGATTGTACAGACATTGTATCCTAAATAGTCAACGCAGTTCTTTAGAAATTTAATTTTCTTGTAGTTGATTTCAAGATTTGAAAAGTAAAATAAGGTGCCGCTAGAATAATGTCATCTACATATACAATCATAAGCCTCACGTTTACGTATAATTTTATGGAGTACGTTGGAAATAAATCGCTGAAACACAGCAGGCCCATTTTTCAGACCCATTGGCATACGCAGGTACTCGAAGAGCCCGTCAGGCGTAATAAATGTGGTGTATTTTACTGACTCAGCTTCCATACCGTTTTGATGAAATACACTTTTCAGTCGACAACTGAAAATACTTTTTACCTTCAAAATAGACGGTCTTCGATTAGTGGGGACGGAAAGTTATCACTAACTGTCATTCTTTTAACCCTCCATAATCGATGCAGATTCTTATTTCCCAATTCTTTTTCTTGACAAGAACTATGTTACAGGCTAACAACTCGGCAACGGTTGTATCACCAATGCCTCTCTCTTAGTATGACAATCTGCTGCCTATATTCACATAATCAAGGTCAGTAGCCATAGATCCACAAATCCTGTTTATCTCAGAAAGCTATTCAGCCAGGGATTAATCAGGAACGAAGGGTGCATTCAGGTTTACAGAACCCGAACTTAGCTTAAGGGCTTGCGATTTATATAAGGGTAACTTTTTATTCATATTAATTAGCAAGGATGTACAGAATGATTCATTAACAAAAGCAATACGATTTTTTACAGAAATTATACGTTCCATTCACGTTTTCAATTATTTCTTTTCAAAAAGTAAATTATTGAGTAATTGAACAGGGACTCTACCAAGTAGGAGTGCTGTAGGCAAGATAAGATTGGGATTGTCATAAACTCCTAATTCATAATACTTATCCTCGAACAAAATTGAACACTATGTTTTTCCATGCATAGGTATTGATGATCCACCAATTCCACGAAAAGGACTTCTTCTTAATTGATGATTTGTATTTAGGTACGGGACTTTCCAATGAACTTGTTGGGCTTCCGGTATCTAAAAAAGGAAATACATCTTTAATATCGGTGCATCCAGCTGAAATACTTGCTCTTAAACTTACTAACTGAATAAACTGCTTGACATCGATGCTCTCTTCAGCTTCTGGCAAGGTTAATCCCACGGTGCGTTTGGGACACTTCGAAACAGATAAAATATCCATTATTTGGTCTTTTCGTCTTCATTTAGCAAACATTATTTATCCAAAAGCTGTGGATATCTGAAGTTGGATGGGATGAATTTCTGGATGAAAAAGTTGCTTGTGAATGGATAAATTTGAATGCAAAATTAAAAGCAATAGAGAACGTTAGGATTCCACGACGAACTAGGAGGATCGGAAAATGAACCTATAGAAATACATGGGTTTGCAGACGCGTCGTTTGCCTCATAAGTATATGGGAATACATCAAGTGGGATTACCATAGTAGCACAAAAAAGCAAAACAAAAGTTAATCCATCAAAAAACTGAAAAACTCTACCAAAATTGGAATTGTGTGCCGCACATATACCAGCAAAATTGTAGAATCTAGTTACTGCGACCATAGCGACGAAAACTGATGTCTTAGCTTGGAGTGATTCAACAATTGCGTTAAGTTTGATAAAAAGTTTGAGAAATAAAGACAATAAAACAAGTAATTGGCATTAACGACTGCATGGATACTCATTGGGTCAAAGGAAAATTCTGCTGCTTTAGGAACGAGAGATATGCAATTAGACAAGCTTGGAAAGTCTGAACTTTGGTGGAAAGGACCGAAATGGCTTAAAAAGAAAAGAAAGACTGGCCCTTGGAAGAGGAGGAGACAGTACTACAAAATTTAAGCATGGTAAAACAGGAAAACGTTCTGCATGATATGAAAAATTAATTCAGCAACATGGGAAAATTGATTAAAGTAATGGCTTATGTACTGAGATTCTTAGATCGATGTAAAAAGAAATCTTGTTAGGATCAAATAATTTATCACTAGAAGAATTGGAACGAGTGGAAATAAAAAATTTTAAGCTACATCAGCTTAAAGAATTTCCAGAAGAAGTCGAAAAATTGAAAGGAAAAAAGGAGATAGACTCCAAGAGTAAATAAGCACCCTTACATCCATTTTTAGATAATAATGAAATTTTAAGAGTCGTAGGCAGACTGCAATTTTCGGAGCTAATTTTTATCCAATTATAATAAACAATTCAATGTTGTGGATAATGTGTTTAAAAAATATAATACAATTAAAACCGTCGTGCATCATTGTGTACGGTGTACCAGATTTCGACAGCAATGTGCACTGCAATTAATGGGGCAGATTCCGGATCAAAGAGCTACTACATCACAACCATTTACGCATTCACGAGTAGACTACGCCGGACCTATTAATATGATAGTTTCAAATGGAAGAGGACAAAAATCGTAAAAACGATACATCGCCGTTTTTGTATGTATGAGTACAAAAGCCGTTCACTTAGAAGCAGTAAGTGATCTTACTAATGAAGCTTTTATGGCAGCCCTAAAACGATACGTAGCAAGAAAAGGACGATGCAGACTATATATTCTGACAATGGTACTAACTTTGTTAAAAAAAATTAAATATTGTCCTTATAGAAACAATTAAATGAAAGTGTATAAATCCGACCCTAGCATACAATGGCAATTTATACCCCCGGCAAGTCCTCACTTTGGAGGAATTTCGGTAAAACATCATTTAAAACGAGTCATAGGAGACAGCACAATTACTTAGGAAGAAATGAGCACATTATTAGCAGAAATTGAAGACATTGAATTCCAGGCCGTTGTATTCGATTGATGACGAAAATAATCTTGAAGAGATTTTGACAACAGCGCATTTTCTAATTGTAAGACTAACACTTGATATACCAGAAGAGATGCCGGGCATCTTAATTTTGTCCTGCCGTTTATTACGTATCGTTTCCGGGTGGAAGTCGGAAACGTGACTTCTGGGAGGAACTCACTGATATGGGCCGGAATTACGCAAACCGTGACGGGCTCAGTGATCACGACCTGTCTTGGGTGCGTATTCCAAAACCGCACCGGGCGTCGGTGATCCTCTCCAGGTCGTAGAGCTGACTTAAAGTCGAACTCTTACGGATCCACCACCGCTACCAAGACATTCTACCAGAACACTTACCCGGATATTCCTCCTGGGTGATGTTTCCTCGAAGCTCGTCGGAACGCAAGTGCCTGGTCTGGGGCTATGGCTCCGCCTATATAGGCGACGGTTAGTGTGATCAGATCGGACGATGACGATAATCACGCTTTGGGTAATCGAGTTATTGGGCGATGATTATCGGCGATCAATAACTTCATCGAATAAGTGTGACCGGGTGCTGTTGGCTTTAATCGCGCGTTTGAATAATGTCGTTGTACTTAGTTTTATTAGTTGTTGTGACGGTGGGCCAGTCACTTTGAATGGGCCCTCGTATTTCGGTGCTAACTTGGCTGCAAACCCAATAGCTGCCTTTGATAATGGATGTTGTCGTTCCCATACGAGATCTCCTACTTTGGGTCTCCAGCCTCTTTTCCGTAGGTTGTACTTTCTGGCTTGATCTTGTGCTGCTTTTTTCATGTTCCGATGTACCAACTTGCTTGTTTCTTTTATGCGATGCAACCGTGCTTCGATCCTTTACTATTCCAAATCCGTAAATCCGTTGTAACGTACACACTTAGACGGTGTACGATACAATGGTTGATAGTATGAAAGGTTATAGGTGTAAGCGACTTATCATGAATAATAAATATTAAGTTAGTAGTATGTAAGATTATAGTTGTAAGCGACGTGTTATGGATAATAAATATTAAGTTGTAACCGAATAGTAAGTCATAGTTAAGTTCAAAACCCGAGTGGCAATGCTAGCCTATATTTAGCGAGTTAATAGAAAATACTAGAAAGTAAGGAATATACCAGGATTCCCGAACGCAAGAAAAAGGGAGCGTGGGGAAGGTGGTCGTACAATGATCGAGTTGGCGGTCTCTTGTGTCGGAATAGTAAGACGGGACAGACGTGTCTCCGGCAGTAATTTTTCGTGTAATCCGAAGTAACACAACACGGTCGCGCGACGGCACGCGGAAAGTGAATAAGTAGGCTGATCAGCGTTCCGAGGTTAGTGTACATAATATTCCGCTCCGTTAAGGAAAGACGGTATTAGATAAATAAAACAATCTAGCAAAAAATAAAGAAAAAAAGTGAAAGTGAAAACCCTCATTTGTGATTTTTATTCGTAGTCTATCAGTAGCTTCTTTCCTCGTAGTGCATGCGATCTGTACGCGGACACCCGACACGTCTGGTCAAGTACCCTAGCTTCCCCCCTCGTAGTATATGTGACCTGTACGCGGACACCCAACCCGTCTGGCCAAGTACCCAATCTTCCCCCCTCGTAGTATTTGTGACCTGTACGCGGACACCCGGCCCGTCTGGTTTAGAATCCTAGCTTCCCTCCTCGTAGTATTTGTGACCTGTACGCGGACACCCGTCCCGTCTGGTCTAGTACCCCAGTTTCCCTCGTCGTAGTGCATGCGACCGGTACGCGGACACCCGGCCCGTCTGGTCTCCGACACACGGAAAACGACTTGTGCGCCCCAATCACGGAAGGGACCAGTGACATCACCCAACGTTTCCACTCTCGTGAAATCGTTTGCCTGGCTTGGCCTCGCCCCAACGTCCAGCCCGTTTGATTCTTAACTCCGGAGCAAGATACGACGCGATCAACTCCGACATCACTCTCTCTCCCGGCGTCCATGAGAACCTTTGGCGTGACCCCCCAAACGACTCTTCCACTTTCACTTTCAAACTTTATCTATCGCGGGATCTAATTATTCCGTTTGCCGACTCAAAGTATCGACGTGGGGTCTAAAGTTCAAAACTAAACGGGATTTAACGGCAGTTGCTTGGGTACAAATTTCCATCATTTTGGCGTTGCATCATTATGGCTCTAAGCACGTGAGAGCTCGCATCTTAAGGACAGGCGGGCTTGACAAGGCTTTCTTTAAACTAGTAAAATCTTATTTTTCCAGTTGTTTCTTCGGAAACGGTCCTCTATTTTTAAGCAAATCAGATTACGGCTTAGCAAAACTTACGAAAGTATGAAAACAGACCTAAACTAGAATGGAGGTACTTGTAGTTAAGGGGTGTAGGGTATTTACGAATGGCTTGTATGTGTGCTTCGTTTGTAGGTACAAATGATAGTACAGACATTGTATCCTAAATAGTCAACGTAGTTCTTTAGAAATTTAATTTTCTTGTAGTTGATTTCAAGATTTGAAAAGTAAAACAAGGTGCCGCTAGAATAATGTCATCTTTATATATAATCATAAGCCTCACGTTTACGTATAGTTTCATGGAGTACGTTGGAAATAAATCGCTGAAACACAGCAGGCCCATTTTTCAGACCCATTGGCATACGCAGGTACTCGAAGAGCCCGTCAGGCGTAATAAATGTGGTGTATTTTACTGACTCAGCTTCCATACCGATTTGATGAAATACACTTTTCAGTCGACAACTGAAAATACTTTTTACCTTCAAGATAGACGGTCTTCGATTAGTGGGGACGGAAAGTTATTACTAACTGTCATTCTTTTACCCCTCCATATTCGATGCAGATTCTGATTTCCCAATTCTTTTTCTTGACAAGAACTATGTTACAGGCTAACAACTCGGCAACGGTTGTATCACCAATGCCTCTCTCTAAGTATGACAATCTTCTCGGCCTATTATGAAAGGGTTCTGTACCGGTTAACTGTATGCATTAGGTATCTTATCCAAGTATTGAGGCTGATAGATATCACTGCATGTCTCAGCTGAAGAAAAATCGCTGCCTATATTCACATAATCAAGGTCAGTAGCCATAGATCCACAAATCCTGTTCATCTCAGAAAGCCATTCAGCCAGGGATTAATCAGGAACCAAGGGTGCATTCGGGCTTACAGAACCCGAATTAAGCTTTAGGGCTTGCGTTTTATCTAAGGGTAACTTTTTATTCATATTAATTAGCAAGGATGTACAGAATGATTCATTAACAAAAGCAATACGATTTTTTACAGAAATTATACGTTCCATTCACGTTTTCAATTATTTCTTTTCAAAAAAGTAAATTATTGAGTAATTGAACAGGGCTCTACCAAGTAGGAGCGCTGTAGGCGAGATAAGATTGGGATTGTCATAAACTCCTAATTCATAATACTTATCCTCGAACAAAATTGAACACGATGTTTTTCCATGCATAGGTATTGATGATCCACCAATTCCACGAAAAGGACTTCTTCTTAATTGATGATTTGTATTTAGGTACGGGACTTTCCAATGAACTTGTTGGGCTTCCGGTATCTAAAAAAGGAAATACATCTTTAATAGCGGTGCATCCAGCTGAAATACTTGTTCTTAAACTTACTAACTGAATAAACTGCTTGACATCGATGCTCTCTTCAGCTTCTGGCAAGGTTAATCCCACGGTGCGTTTGGGACACTTCGAAACAGATGAAATATCCATTATTTGGTCTTTTCGTCTTCATTTAGCAAACATTATTTATCCAAAAGCTGTGGATATCTGAAGTTGGATGGGATGAATTTCTGGATGAAAAAGTTGCTTGTGAATGGATAAATTTGAATTCAAAATTAAAAGCAATAGAGAACGTTAGGATTCCACGACGAACTAGGAGGATCGGAAAATGAACCTATAGAAATACATGGGTTTGCAGAAGCGTCGTTTGCCTCATAAGTATATGGGAATACATCAAGTGGGATTACCATAGTAGCACAAAAAAGCAAAACAAAAGTTAATCCATCAAAAAACTGAAAAACTCTACCAAAATTGGAATTGTGTGCCGCACATATACCAGCAAAATTGTAGAATCTAGTTACTGCGACCATAGCGACGAAAGCTGATGTCTTAGCTTGGAGTGATTCAATAATTGCGTTAAGTTTGATAAAAAGTTTGAGAAATAAAGACAATAAAACAAGTAATTGGCATTAACGACTGCATGGATACTCATTGGGTCAAAGGAAAATCCTGCTGCTTTAGGAACGAGAGATATGCAATTAGACAAGCTTGGAAAGTCTGAACTTTGGTGGAAAGGACCGAAATGGCTTAAAAAGAAAAGAAAGACTGGTCCTTGGAAGAGGAGGAGACAGTACTACAAAATTTAAGCATGGTAAAACAGGAAAACGTTCTGCATGATATGAAAAATTAATTCAGCAACATGGGAAAATTGATTAAAGTAATGGCTTATGTACTGAGAATCTTAGATCGATGTAAAAAGAAATCTTGTTAGGATCAAATAATTTATCACTAGAAGAATTGGAACGAGTGGAAATAAAAAATTTTAAGCTACATCAGCTTAAAGAATTTCCAGAAGAAGTCGAAAAATTGAAAGGAAAAAGGAGATAGACTCCAAGAGTAAATAAGCACCCTTACATGAAATTTTAAGAGTCGGAGGCAGACTACAATTTTCGGAGCTAAATTTTGTAACGTACACACTTAGGTGTACGATACAATTGTTGAAGAATAATATGTAAGGTTATAGGTATAAGCGACTGACCGTGAATATTAAATATTAAGTTAGTAGTATGTAAGTTATAGTTATATATAGTGACACATAATGAATAATAAATTTTAAGTTGAAATTGAATAGTAAGCTAAGTTCCGAACCCGAGTGGCAACGCCAGCAGATTTTTAGTGGGTAAGGAAAAATATTAGAAATTAAGAAATATACTAGAAATCCCGAAAGCGGGAAAAGGAGAGCGTGGGGAAGGTGGTCTCACACCGATCGAGCAGGCGGTCTCTCGTGCCGGAAAAGTAGAACGGAGCGGACGCGCCTCCCTTAACTCGCTTGCCGGATAATTCGAGTTACGCCTCGACCGCGCGAAGGCACGCGGTTAGTGAAGAAGTGGACTAGTGAGTGTTTTTGAGGTTAGTGTATGCAAAATTCCTATCCGTCAAGCAAAGACGGTGTAGCGGACTCGTAGGAAGACAGTAGATAAATAAAAAGATAATAATAATAATAATAAAATAGAATAATAAAACAAAGTAAATGATTGAATTCCATGATCGTGATTCTTTTTATTTATAGTAGCCTAGCTCCCTTCCTCGTAGTGCATGTGGCCTGTACGTGGACATCCGTCCCGTCCGGTCTAGTACCCTGACCTCCCCCCTCGTAGTGCATGGGGCCTGTACGTGGACATCCGTCCCGTCCGGTCTAGTATCCTAACCTCACTCCCCGTAGTATTTGGGACCTGTACGTGGACACCCGGCCCGTCTGGTCCAGTATCTTGGTTCCCCACATCGTAGCATTTGAGACCCGACGTGGACACCCATCCCGTTCGGTCTAGTACCTTAGATTCCCCTCCTCGTAGTGCATGTGACCTGTACGTGGACACCCGGCCCGTCTGGTCTAGTACCCTAGCTTTCCTCCTCGTAGCGCATGCGACCGACACGCGGACACCCGGCCCGTCTGGTCTAGTACCCTAGTTTTCCTCCTCGTAGCGCATGCGACCGGCACGTGGACACCCGGCCCGTCTGGTCTAGTACAATAGCTTTTCTCTTCGTAGTGCATGTGACCTGCGCGCGGACATCATTCCCGACTGGTCAATCGTACCGCCATCCTTTCTCCTCCAATCCCCCCTCGTGTCCGACAAATCCTATCCGGCTTGGCCTCGCCCCAAGGTCCAGCCCGGTGAAATTTTGGCCTACGGCACGTGGAAAGTGACTTACGTGTCCCAATCGCGGAAGTGATCAGCGGGACTATCCGGCGTCCCCATACTCGCGAAAACTGTTTGCCTGGCTTGGCCTCGCCCCAAGGTCCAGCCCGTGGAATTTTTAACCCAGGAGCAAGGTACGGCGCGACCAACTCCGACACCAACTCTCTCTCTCCCGGCGTCTATGAGAACCTTCGGTGTGACTCCCCAAACGACTCATTCACTCGTTGAATGATACTCTCTAGTCCGGTGTTTCGGTGATTTACAAATTTCTTGTAAAGGACTCCTGGATCTGACTGAGATCTGTACCCCGGCCAGAGAGCATCCTTACAAGTGGCGCCCGAGCAGGGACACCGAGACTAGCTAGAGGATCACCCAAGTGGCTTAAAGACCCACTGAAGAAAAGGAAGGGTAGAGTCACCCGAACCGATCTCCGGAAGGATCTAGAAGACTTGAGAAGGAAGTTCACACCAAACTAAATCGAAGAGGATAACCAATGATGAGTAACCCTAAGGAATCTGACGGTGAGTACGAAGAAGCCGATTTTGTTAAGAATCCAGGTATTGGAGTCCGCTGGATATACGCTCGCCGAAAAGACGAACTCAGCGCTCTCGCCCTGGAGTTTGGTTTTAAAACCGACGGAACCGTCGAGGAGACCAGGAAGGCATTCGCCAACCTCGTCAACACAGGGTCGTTCCCACAAAGTGTGTGGGACCGACTGGCTCAGTTGCAGGAGCAATATAGTAGCCGGGCCCCAAGTCCGAACCCTCCAAGCAGGAACGGTGAGACGGGACAGTTCGCAGAATCCCTCACCATTCCCATGACGTCTGGAGCTACATCGATCGGGACTCCAGCCCGCCATCGGAGGATCCACCCAGGATCGACGCACTACAAGCACAAGACACACGGAGCAGCACGGCTCCAACTCAACATCTGCTCCCCGAGAAGATGCACAAATGGAATTTACGGTTCGATGGGAGTTCAGATCCGTTGACTCTCATCGCCGCGCTCGAGGAAAAGATGACGACTTACAGGATAAATCCAGAGGAGGTACCCCGCGTTATGTCCGAGATCTTGGAGGGCCCAGCGGCACGATGGTTTCGCACGAGCCACCTACAGTCGGCCTCATGGGGAACTTTCAGGAGGGAATTCCTCGACTTCTTCCTACCACCTCGATATTTCGAGCGGTTGGAAGATGAGATACGGACCCACGTTCAGCGGAGAGGAGAGCCTTTCAAGACCTACTTGATCGAGCTCAGAACCAAGATGCAGCAAGCCGGTTATCGAGAAGAGGAAGAATTGTACCGGGCGTATGAAAACATGGCTCCAGAATACCGACTGTATATTAAACGCAGTGAATTCGCGACTTTGACACAGTTGACCCACATGGCCACAGAATATGAGAGTGTCAAACAACTCGAGACGACTCGACGCGAGCCAAAAGCAACCATGGACAGGAAGCAAGAAGAACCTCAACTTCGCCGATCGCCGAACCCATTCCGGAATCCGGTGATTTTAACGCAGACAGGACACGTGACCCACCAGATGATCGGTCAAGGAACTTCTCGAGTGGACATACGACGGGCTTGTAATCGCTGTGGAGAGAACGGACATCTCCAAAGGAACTGCCCCAATCCACGTCGGGATTTCTGTTGGGACTGTGGGCGACCAGGAGTTTTAACGATAGAATGTTGCCGTCGAAATGTGTCGGGAAACGGAGAACGCCTCCGCCGGAACCCGGGTGCGGCGGAGACGAACGGAGCAGCAACCCGACCCCAGTAAAACCCCCGTTGAGATTACACGGCGGGCTCATCACAGCAGCGATAGAAGTCGGAGGACAACGTGTGGACGCCACCATTGATACAGGGGCATCGAGGAGTTTCGTCAGTGAAAGTTTTACTCGACTGGCCGCGAGTGCAGACGAGTTACAGGATGTTGTCACTAGAATAGCGTTGGCCGATCGGTCATGTCTGGATGTGACAAAACTCTGGCGAACCTCGGTTACGTTGGCCGGCACTACGGTGCTCTTACCCATGTTAGTAATGCCCACCATGTTAGATCGTATAATACTTGGAATGGACTTCCTCAAAGTAGCGGGAACACAGGTGCGATGTGGTCGAGCTACCCTCGACTTGCAAAATGAAGCCCAAGCGGCTTGAGACCATTTTTTACAGCCAGAACTGCCAGGCCAGAAGAAGCAGAGATACCCAGTCCTATTCCCACGCGAACTATAACCCCGAACATCAATGCCGGTGCGCCCATTAGGATGGGGACGGTAGAAGACGAAGAACAGCGACAGAGCACATTATTGAGTCCGGCGCAACAAAGCTTCATCGATCGGGAACTGGCCTTATTCGAGAAACTGCACGGGGTGTCTCACGTCGCCGAGCACACCATCGTCATGCGCGACGACAAGCCCGTAAAACAAAGATATTATCCCCGGAACCCCGCGTTGCAACATGTCATCGATGCCCAAGTAGACGAACTGCTCCGTGACGGGGCCATCGAACCCTCCAGAAGCCCACACAGCGCTCCCATCGTATTGGTCAAGAAGAAAACTGGCGATTGGCGCATGTGTATAGATTACCGTCAGTTAAACGCACACTCAGTGCCCGACGCCTACCCAGTCCCGAGAATCAATCACATTCTGGAGAAATTACGCCACGCCCGATATATCTCCACGTTGGACTTGAAGCATGGCTATTGGCAAATTCCCATGGCTAGGGATAGTCGCCAATATACAGCGTTCACGGTCCCTGGGAGAGGATTGTATCAATGGAAGGTCATGCCCTTCGGGTTGCATTCTGCCAGCGCCACGTTTCAACGCGCTCTGGATAGTGTAATCGGCGTGGAAATGGAACCGGTCGCCTTCGCTTACCTAGACGATATTATTATCATAAGCGCGACAGAAGAACAGCACTTTACTCATCTCTCGGAAGTTTTCCGCAGATTGCGGGCTGCGAATTTAAGGATAAATCCAAAGAAGTGTTGCTTCTTCAAGCAGAAACTCGTTTACCTCGGCCACGTCATCAGCAGTGACGGAATTCAGACTGATCCCGAGAAGGTGTCTGCGATCAACGGGTTGAAGGCTCCCTCTAACTTAAAGGAACTCCGCCAATGGATCGGGATGGCATCGTGGTATCGGCGATTTGTCCCTAGCTTCGCGACTATTGTGCAACCGATGACCGCGCTACTAAAGAAAGGACGGAAGTGGACCTGGGGACCAGAACAGCAAGCCGCCTTGGAAGAAATTAAAAGATGCCTTACTACTGCTCCCGTATTAGGCTGTCCGGATTTCGATCAGAAGTTCATTTTGCAAACAGACGCGAGTGACGTCGGCTTGGGCGTAGTTTTATCACAGGGCTCCGAAAGTCAAGAGAAGGTCATCGCATACGCTAGCCGCCGATTAACCCCCGCGGAACAAAATTACACTACCACGGAGAAAGAGTGTCTGGCCATAATCTGGGCAATCAGGAAGATGCGATGCTGTCTGGAAGGGTACCGATTCGAGGTCGTTACTGACCATCTAGCCCTCAAGTGGCTAAATTCTATTGAGAGTCCTTCTGGCCGAATAGCGCGTTGGGCGCTAGAATTGCAGCAATTCCAATTCGACGTACGCTATCGACGAGGTAAATTAAACGTCGTGGCCGACGCACTTTCTCAACAGCCTTGTGAGATACTGCAGGGTGCTGTCGAACTCGAGGACCACTGCGACTGGATCAAAAGGATGAAGGAGCAAATACAGGAGGAACCCGAGAAATTCGCTGACTACATGATCGAAAACGACCAGCTCTACAGGAACATGGGTTACCGAGCTGATGATGAGGACTACTTCCCGTGGAAGCTCTGTGTGCCAACTTCTCGGAGAAGCCGCGTCTTACGTGAATGTCACGATTCCCCGACCGCAGGACACTTGGGAGTCCGAAAAACAATTACGCGTCTGACCCAGAGGTATTTCTGGCCCGGTATGTATCGCGACGCGAAACGCCATGTTCGCCATTGTGAATCTTGTCAAAAGTTTAAGACGGAACAAACCAAAGCGGCAGGTAAGATGCTAACCCGGGTTGTCAGCGAACCTTTCGACATTCTCTGCGCGGATTTTGTAGGCCCGCTACCCCGGTCAAAACAAGGAAATACCATGCTTCTGGTGTTTCACGACGTATTTTCGAAATGGATAGAACTGATACCCCTCCGGAAAGCCACCGCAGCTCAAGTGCAGAAAGCGTTTCGGGAACGTATACTTGCACGAGTGGGCATTCCCCGGAAGTTCGTGTGCGACAATGGAACCCAATTCACAAGCCGGGTCCTGAAAGACTATTTCACCAAGCTCGGCGTAGAAGTCCAGTACACGGCTCCATATTGTCCACAAGAGAATCCCACAGAAAGGACCAACCGCACTGTGAAGACGCTGATATCCCAGCTGTCGGAAGGCGACCAGAGTTCGTGGGATAATATGCTGCCAGAGATATCCCTCGCGATCAATAGCAGATTCGGATTCGACGGGGTATAGTCCCGCGTTCCTAACTCAAGGACGAGAACCACGCTTGCCTGCGATGCTGTATGATGAACTCACCCCCGGATCGGCGGTCGTGCATACAGGTCCTGAAGACAAGGCGTCTCACCTCAAAGGCATCTTCGACATCGTACGAGCGAATCTTCAGCGAGCGTCTCAAGACCAGGCGAGACATTATAACCTACGAAGGCGAGAATGGAGACCCACGCTCGGCGGTCAAGTTTGGCTGCGTCAGCATCCCTTATCGAAAGCAGCCGAGGGATTCGCCGCCAAACTTGCTCCCAAGTATGACGGCCCTTATACCGTTACGAAGTTCACATCTCCGAACTTGGTACGCCTGCAACGTCCCGGAGATCGACGGCGACGCATCGCCAACATATCCCAGCTCAAACCGTACTACGCAGAAGCCCCTCCGGATAGGATCGACGATAGTATTGTCGGATCGAACGACCCGATGCAGTAAGCGGCATACAGCCGCAGAATAGTATAACAACTAGTCTAGTAAACATTGTATAACCACTGTATAACCACTGTATAACCACCGAATAACCATTGTGTAACCAGTCGAGTAACTATTGTATAACCATTATAATAGATTAAGGCCGAGTCCTTTGTTAGCTACACCGTCAGGTAGGGAGTTCGAAGAGGTGGGGCAATATCAATAAGTTAAGTTTACCGTTTCAGATGGATGAAGTAATTGTGTTGTCGGACGACTCCAACGACACGGAGGTCTTCCACATGGAGACGGGTCATCATGACGGAGGCGACGAAGCGATGGAAGGGGAGTTCCTCACGTCGGACGGCGAAACAGACGGTAGCTCGGTGGAGACAGACGACTGTTCCCAGGCTCCGGAAGGATCCCGGTTCGCAGGACTCCGCGGAGGCTTGTGGAGCCCCCGACCCGACGGGTCGCGACAATATCATCATCCGACGTCGCCCCAGTCCGCTCCCTACCGCCTGGAAGACGACGAAGACGACGCCAGTGACCAGGATTCGGAGATGTTCAGCAGGCCCCCACGTTCCAGGGAAAGCTCACCAGGTGGGTCCAGCGGTTACCCCAACGGACGACGGCCAGGGGAGCCGTACTATGCGGAGTCCCGACGGCCCACCTCGGAGGAGGAGTACCCGTGGACCCGACGCGACCCTCGGTCAGGCCATCCGGGTTACCCAAAGCCCAGTCCTCCGCGATTCCCGGACGTGGAACATTCATACCATCATACGTCCGAAGACCAGGTCTGCCGGTACGCGGGACACGTCTCGTTCATGCGCATCGACGTCCGCTCGGTGGTAGTCAAAGTCCCGGGGTTACCTGCAGAGGGACCCTACGTCGACGAACCGCCATCCCCGCCTCTGCCCCCGGCGTTGGAAAACAGCAGAGTGATAGATCCCGACGTTGATGTCGAGAAGGCAGTCGGCGAGAGGATAGGACAACCGAGGACCCCGCCCCGACGTACTGTAGTGCCCCCTGTGTCGGTTTCTCTAGGGGTTCAGACATCCCCAGTCGTGGAGCGGGTCAAGGAGACGAAAATGTCTAGCCAGAGTACCCAGACCTCTCCGGCTAACCAAGTTCGGGTACAGGAGGTAGAACCCGTACAGGAAGCGGGACTCCCCGAACCCAGGATCATAACATCAGACTCCCCGGATCCCGTATACCTGGCGGGATTCGAACTGATCTCCGACAGCGAGGACGACGAAGGGGAAAGGCCATTATTCCGCCGGTGTTTCCAGACGTCGCCGCAGCAGGATCTGCGGGACGTGGACACATCGGCCAGATCTCGGCCAGATTATCCCTATCGAGGCGACGCTGGACAGCGGTGGGACGGGGCCGTAGATCCCCAGCACTTCCCCAGCTGTGCTCATCCAATCGACCAGCTGACCGAGTGGGAAGATCGCTTGCTGGACCAGGTCCTAATGGATATTTCGGAGATCGATTCGACCGAATCCGCCGCTAGGAATACCCCACCGAATGCCACGACGACGGACGGCGTAGAAGCCGTATCGAATTCCGCACTGAAGTTGACGGAACCCACAGGAGGGGAGGACGACTTTTGCCCGTTGCCGGAGGGCTGGATTGGTGGTAACGGTTTACGTTACCTACCCAGGCGTATCGTCCAGGAGATCGAGAGGAAGGTAGCGACCCGGGCCGGCCGCGGACGCCGAGTCCGCATAGCCATAGGAGGTGACGGACTCCGCTTCATCGTCACCATCAAGAGCGACGGGCGCCTCTTTATCGCGCCGCGGGAAGAAAGGGGGGGTGTAACGTACACACTTAGGTGTACAATACAATTTTTGAAGAATAATATGTAAGGTTATAGGTATAAGCGACTGACCGTGAATATTAAATATTAAGTTAGTAGTATGTAAGTTATAGTTATATATAGTGACACATAATGAATAATAAATTTTAAGTTGAAATTGAATATTAAGCTAAGTTCCGAACCCGAGTGGCAACGCCAGCAGATTTTTAGTGGGTAAGGAAAAATACTAGAAATTAAGAAATATACTAGAAATCCCGAAAGCGGGAAAAGGAGAGCGTGGGGAAGGTGGTCTCACACCGATCGAGCAGGCGGTCTCTCGTGCCGTAAAAGTAGAACGGAGCGGACGCGCCTCCCTTAACTCGCTTGCCGGATAATTCGAGTTACGCCTCGACTGCGCGAAGGCACGCGGTTAGTGAAGAAGTGGACTAGTGAGTGTTTTTGAGGTTAGTGTATGCAAAATTCCTATCCGTCAAGCAAAGACGGTGTATCGGACTCGTAGGAAGACAGTAGATAAATAAAAAGATAATAATAATAATAATAAAATAGAATAATAAAACAAAGTAAATGATTGAATTCCATGATCGTGATTCTTTTTATTTATAGTAGCCTAGCTCCCTTCCTCGTAGTGCATGTAGCCTGTACGTGGACATCCGTCCCGTCCGGTCTAGTACCCTGACCTCCCCCCTCGTAGTGCATGGGGCCTGTACGTGGACATCCGTCCCGTCCGGTCTAGTATCCTAACCTCACTCCCCGTAGTATTTGGGACCTGTACGTGGACACCCGGCCCGTCTGGTCCAGTATCTTGGTTCCCCACATCGTAGCATTTGAGACCCGACGTGGACACCCATCCCGTTCGGTCTAGTACCTTAGATTCCCCTCCTCGTAGTGCATGTGACCTGTACGTGGGCACCCGGCCCGTCTGGTCTAGTACCCTAGCTTTCCTCCTCGTAGCGCATGCGACCGACACGCGGACACCCGGCCCGTCTGGTCTAGTACCCTAGTTTTCCTCCTCGTAGCGCATGCGACCGGCACGTGGACACCCGGCCCGTCTGGTCTAGTACAATAGCTTTTCTCTTCGTAGTGCATGTGACCTGCGCGCGGACATCATTCCCGACTGGTCAATCGTACCGCCATCCTTTCTCCTCCAATCCCCCCTCGTGTCCGACAAATCCTATCCGGCTTGGCCTCGCCCCAAGGTCCAGCCCGGTGAAATTTTGGCCTACGGCACGTGGAAAGTGACTTACGTGTCCCAATCGCGGAAGTGATCAGCGGGACTATCCGGCGTCCCCATACTCGCGAAAACTGTTTGCCTGGCTTGGCCTCGCCCCAAGGTCCAGCCCGTGGAATTTTTAACCCAGGAGCAAGGTACGGCGCGACCAACTCCGACACCAACTCTCTCTCTCCCGGCGTCTATGAGAACCTTCGGTGTGACTCCCCAAACGACTCATTCACTCGTTGAATGATACTCTCTAGTCCGGTGTTTCGGTGATTTACAAATTTCTTGTAAAGGACTCCTGGATCTGACTGAGATCTGTACCCCGGCCAGAGAGCATCCTTACAATTTTAATCCAATTATAATAAACAATTCAATGTTGTGGATAATGTGTTTAAAAAATACAATACAATTAAAACCGTCGTGCATCATTGTGTACGGTGTACCAGATTTCGACAGCAATGTGCACTGCAATTAATGGGGCAGATTCCGGATCAAAGAGCTACTACATCACAACCATTTAACGCATTCACGAGTAGACTACGCCGGACCTATTAATATGATAGTTTCAAATGGAAGAGGACAAAAATCGTAAAAACGATACATCGCCGTTTTTGTATGTATGAGCACAAAAGCCGTTCACTTAGAAGCAGTAAGTGATCTTACTAATGAAGCTTTTATGGCAGCCCTAAAACGATACGTAGCAAGAAAAGGACGATGCAGACTATATATTCTGACAATGGTACTAACTTTGTTAAAAAAAATTAAATATTGTCCTTATAGAAGCAATTAAATGAAAGTGTATAAATCCGACCCTAGCATACAATGGCAATTTATTCCCCCGGCAAGTCCTCACTTTGGAGAAATTTCGGTATAACATCATTTAAAACGAGTCATAGGAGACAGCACAATTACTTAGGAAGAAATGAGCACATTATTAGCAGAAATTGAAGACATTGAATTCCAGGCCGTTGTATTCGATGGATGACGAAAATAATCTTGAAGAGATTTTGACAACAGCGCATTTTCTAATTGTAAGACTAACACTTGATATACCAGAAGAGATGCCGGGCATCTTAATTTTGTCCTGCCGTTTATTACGTATCGTTTCCGGGTGGAAGCCGGAAACGTGACTTCTGGGAGGAACTCACTGATATGGGCCGGAATTACGCAAACCGTGACGGGCTCAGTGATCACGACCTGTCTTGGGTGCGTATTCCAAAACCGCACCGGGCGTCGGTGATCCTCTCCAGGTCGTAGAGCCGACATAATGTCGAACTCTTACGGATCCACCACCGCTACCAAGACATTCTACCAGAACACTTACCCGGATATTCCTCCTGGGTGATGTTTCCTCGAAGCTCGTCGGAACGCAAGTGCCTGGTCTGGGGCTATGGCTCCGCCTATATAGGCGTCGGTTAGTGTGATCAGATCGGACGATGACGATAATCACGCTTTGGGTAATCGAGTTATTGGGCGATGATTATCGGCGATCAATAACTTCATCGAATAAGTGTGACCGGGTGCTGTTGGCTTTAATCGCGCGTTTGAATAATGTCGTTGTACTTAGTTTTATTAGTTGTTGTGACGGTGGGCCAGTCACTTTGAATGGGCCCTCGTATTTCGGTGCTAACTTGGCTGCAAACCCAATAGCTGCCTTTGATAATGGATGTTGTCGTTCCCATACGAGATCTCCTACTTTGGGTCTCCAGCCTCTTTTCCGTAGGTTGTACTTTCTGGCTTGATCTTGTGCTGCTTTTTTCATGTTCCGATGTACCAACTTGCTTGTTTCTTTTATGCGATGCAACCGTGCTTCGATCCTTTACTAATCCGTTGTAACGTACACACTTAGACGGTGTACGATACAATGATTGATAGTATGAAAGGTTATAGGTGTAAGCGACTTATCATGAATAATAAATATTAAGTTAGTAGTATGTAAGATTATAGTTGTAAGCGACGTGTTATGGATAATAAATATTAAGTTGTAACCGAATAGTAAGTCATAGTTAAGTTCAAAACCCGAGTGGCAATGCTAGCCTATATTTAGCGAGTTAATAGAAAATACTAGAAAGTAAGGAATTTACCAGGATTCCCGAACGCAAGAAAAAGGAAGCGTGGGGAAGGTGGTCGTACAACGATCGAGTTGGCGGTCTCTTGTGTCGGAATAGTAAGACGGGACAGACGTGTCTCCGGCAGTAATTTTTCGTGTAATCCGAAGTAACACAACACGGTCGCGCGACGGCACGCGGAAAGTGAATAAGTGGGCTGATCAGCGTTCCGAGGTTAGTGTACATAATATTCCGCTCCGTTAAGGAAAGACGGTATTAGATAAATAAAACAATCTAGCAAAAAATAAAGAAAAGAAGTGAAAGTGAAAACCCTCGTTTGTGATTTTTATTCGTAGTCTATCAGTAGCTTCTTTCCTCGTAGTGCATGCGATCTGTACGCGGACACCCGACACGTCTGGTCAAGTACCCTATCTTCCCCCCTCGTAGTATATGTGACCTGTACGCGGACACCCAACCCGTCTGGCCAAGTACCCAAGCTTCCCCCCTCGTAGTATTTGTGACCTGTACGCGGACACCCGGCCCGTCTGGTTTAGAATCCTAGCTTCCCTCCTCGTAGTATTTGTGACCTGTATGCGGACACCCGTCCCGTCTGGTCTAGTACCCCAGTTTCCCTCGTCGTAGTGCATGCGACCGGTACGCGGACACCCGGTCCGTCTGGTCTCCGACACACGGAAAACGAATTGTGCGCCCCAATCACGGAAGGGACCAGTGACATCACCCAACGTTTCCACTCTCGTGAAATCGTTTGCCTGGCTTGGCCTCGCCCCAACGTCCAGCCCGTTGGATTTTTAACTCCGGAGCAAGATACGACGCGATCAACTCCGACATCACTCTCTCTCCCGGCGTCCATGAGAACCTTTGGCGTGACCCCCCAAACGACTCTTTCACTTTCACTTTCAAACTTTATCTATCGCGGGATCTAATTATTCCGTTTGCCGACTCAAAGTATCGACGTGGGGTCTAAAGTTCAAAACTAAACGGGATTTAACGGCAGTTGCTTGGGTACAAATTTCCATCATTTTGGCGTTGCATCATTATGGCTCTAAGCACGTGAGAGCTCGCATCTTAAGGACAGGCGGGCTTGACAAGGCTTTCTTTAAACTAGTAAAATCTTATTTTTCCAGTTGTTTCTTCGGAAACGGTCCTCTATTTTTAAGCAAATCAGATTACGGCTTAGCAAAACTTACGAAAGTATGAAAACAGACCTAAACTAGAATGGAGGTACTTGTAGTTAAGGGGTGTAGGGTATTTACGAATGGCTTGTATGTGTGCTTCGTTTGTAGGTACAAGTGATAGTACAGACATTGTATCCTAAATAGTCAACGCAGTTCTTTAGAAATTTAATTTTCTTGTAGTTGATTTCAAGATTTGAAAAGTACAAGGTGCCGCTAGAATAATGTCATCTACATATATAATCATAAGCCTCACGTTTACGTATAGTTTCATGGAGTACGTTGGAAATAAATCGCTGAAACACAGCAGGCCCATTTTTCAGACCCATTGGCATACGCAGGTACTCGAAGAGCCCGTCAGGCGTAATAAATGTGGTGTATTTTACTGACTCAGCTTCCATACCGATTTGATGAAATACACTTTTCAGTCGACAACTGAAAATACTTTTTACCTTCAAGATAGACGGTCTTCGATTAGTGGGGACGGAAAGTTATCACTAACTGTCATTCTTTTAACCCTCCATAATCGATGCAGATTCTGATTTCCCAATTCTTTTTCTTGACAAGAACTATGTTACAGGCTAACAACTCGGCAACGGTTGTATCACCAATGCCTCTCTCTAAGTATGACAATCTTCTCGGCCTATTATGAAAGGGTTCTGTACCGGTTAACTGTATGCATTAGGTATCTTATCCAAGTATTGAGGCTGATAGATATCACTGCATGTCTCAGCTGAAGAAAAATCGCTGCCTATATTCACATAATCAAGGTCAGTAGCCATAGATCCACAAATCCTGTTTATCTCAGAAAGCCATTCAGCCAGGGATTAATCAGGAACCAAGGGTGCATTCGGGCTTACAGAACCCGAACTTAGCTTTAGGGCTTGCGTTTTATCTAAGGGTAACTTTTTATTCATATTAATTAGCAAGGATGTACAGAATGATTCATTAACAAAAGCAATACGATTTTTTACAGAAACTATACGTTCCATTCACGTTTTCAATTATTTCTTTTCAAAAAAGTAAATTATTGAGTAATTGAACAGGGCTCTACCAAGTAGGAGCGCTGTAGGCAAGATAAGATTGGGATTGTCATAAACTCCTAATTCATAATACTTATCCTCGAACAAAATTGAACACGATGTTTTTCCATGCATAGGTATTGATGATCCACCAATTCCACGAAAAGGACTTCTTCTTAATTGATGATTTGTATTTAGGTACGGGACTTTCCAATGAACTTGTTGGGCTTCCGGTATCTAAAAAAGGAAATACATCTTTAATATCGGTGCATCCAGCTGAAATACTTGTTCTTAAACTTACTAACTGAATAAACTGCTTGACATCGATGCTCTCTTCAGCTACTGGCAAGGTTAATCCCACGGTGCGTTTGGGACACTTCGAAACAGATGAAATATCCATTATTTGGTCTTTTCGTCTTCATTTAGCAAACATTATTTATCCAAAAGCTGTGGATATCTGAAGTTGGATGGGATGAATTTCTGGATGAAAAAGTTGCTTGTGAATGGATAAATTTGAATGCAAAATTAAAAGCAATAGAGAACGTTAGGATTCCACGACGAACTAGGAGGATCGGAAAATGAACCTATAGAAATACATGGGTTTGCAGACGCGTCGTTTGCCTCATAAGTATATGGGAATACATCAAGTGGGATTACCATAGTAGCACAAAAAAGCAAAACAAAAGTTAATCCATCAAAAAACTGAAAAACTCTACCAAAATTGGAATTGTGTGCCGCACATATACCAGCAAAATTGTAGAATCTAGTTACTGCGACCATAGCGACGAAAACTGATGTCTTAGCTTGGAGTGATTCAATAATTGCGTTAAGTTTGATAAAAAGTTTGAGAAATAAAGACAATAAAACCAGTAATTGGCATTAACGACTGCATGGATACTCATTGGGTCAAAGGAAAATCCTGCTGCTTTAGGAACGAGAGATATGCAATTAGACAAGCTTGGAAAGTCTGAACTTTGGTGGAAGGACCGAAATGGCTTAAAAAGAAAAGAAAGACTGGCCCTTGGAAGAGGAGGAGACAGTACTACAAAATTTAAGCATGGTAAAACTGGAAAACGTTCTGCATGATATGAAAAATTAATTCAGCAACATGGAAAAATTGATTAAAGTAATGGCTTATGTAATGAGATTCTTAGATCGATGTAAAAAGAAATCTTGTTAGGATCAAATAATTTATCACTAGAAGAATTGGAACGAGTGGAAATAAAAAATTTTAAGATACATCAGCTTAAAGAATTTCCAGAAGAAGTCGAAAAATTGAAAGGAAAAAAGGAGATAGACTCCAAGAGTAAATAAGCACCCTTACATCCATTTTTAGATAATAATGAAATTTTAAGAGTCGGAGGCAGACTACAATTTTCGGAGCTAAATTTTAATCCAATTATAATAAACAATTCAATGTTGTGAATAATGTGTTTAAAAAATACAATACAATTAAAACCGTCGTGCATCATTGTGTACGGTGTACCAGATTTCGACAGCAATGTGCACTGCAATTAATGGGGCAGATTCCGGATCAAAGAGCTACTACATCACAACCATTTACGCATTCACGAGTAGACTACGCCGGACCTATTAATATGATAGTTTCAAATGGAAGAGGACAAAAATCGTAAAAACGATACATCGCCGTTTTTGTATGTATGAGTACAAAAGCCGTTCACTTAGAAGCAGTAAGTGATCTTACTAATGAAGCTTTTATGGCAGCCCTAAAACGATACGTAGCAAGAAAAGGACGATGCAGACTATATATTCTGACAATGGTACTAACTTTGTTAAAAAAAATTAAATATTGTCCTTATAGAAACAATTAAATGAAAGTGTATAAATCCGACCCTAGCATACAATGGCAATTTATACCCCCGGCAAGTCCTCACTTTGGAGGAATTTCGGTAAAACATCATTTAAAACGAGTCATAGGAGACAGCACAATTACTTAGGAAGAAATGAGCACATTATTAGCAGAAATTGAAGACATTGAATTCCAGGCCGTTGTATTCGATTGATGACGAAAATAATCTTGAAGAGATTTTGACAACAGCGCATTTTCTAATTGTAAGACTAACACTTGATATACCAGAAGAGATGCCGGGCATCTTAATTTTGTCCTGCCGTTTATTACGTATCGTTTCCGGGTGGAAGTCGGAAACGTGACTTCTGGGAGGAACTCACTGATATGGGCCGGAATTACGCAAACCGTGACGGGCTCAGTGATCACGACCTGTCTTGGGTGCGTATTCCAAAACCGCACCGGGCGTCGGTGATCCTCTCCAGGTCGTAGAGCTGACTTAAAGTCGAACTCTTACGGATCCACCACCGCTACCAAGACATTCTACCAGAACACTTACCCGGATATTCCTCCTGGGTGATGTTTCCTCGAAGCTCGTCGGAACGCAAGTGCCTGGTCTGGGGCTATGGCTCCGCCTATATAGGCGTCGGTTAGTGTGATCAGATCGGACGATGACGATAATCACGCTTTGGGTAATCGAGTTATTGGGCGATGATTATCGGCGATCAATAACTTCATCGAATAAGTGTGACCGGGTGCTGTTGGCTTTAATCGCGCGTTTGAATAATGTCGTTGTACTTAGTTTTATTAGTTGTTGTGACGGTGGGCCAGTCACTTTGAATGGGCCCTCGTATTTCGGTGCTAACTTGGCTGCAAACCCAATAGCTGCCTTTGATAATGGATGTTGTCGTTCCCATACGAGATCTCCTACTTTGGGTCTCCAGCCTCTTTTCCGTAGGTTGTACTTTCTGGCTTGATCTTGTGCTGCTTTTTTCATGTTCCGATGTACCAACTTGCTTGTTTCTTTTATGCGATGCAACCGTGCTTCGATCCTTTACTATTCCAAATCCGTAAATCCGTTGTAACGTACACACTTAGACGGTGTACGATACAATGATTGATAGTATGAAAGGTTATAGGTGTAAGCGACTTATCATGAATAATAAATATTAAGTTAGTAGTATGTAAGATTATAGTTGTAAGCGACGTGTTATGGATAATAAATATTAAGTTGTAACCGAATAGTAAGTCATAGTTAAGTTCAAAACCCGAGTGGCAATGCTAGCCTATATTTAGCGAGTTAATAGAAAATACTAGAAAGTAAGGAATATACCAGAATTCCCGAACGCAAGAAAAAGGGAGCGTGGGGAAGGTGGTCGTACAACGATCGAGTTGGCGGTCTCTTGTGTCGGAATAGTAAGACGGGACAGACGTGTCTCCGTTTTTCGTGTAGTCCGATGTAACACAACGCGCGACGGCACGCGGAAAGTGAATAAGTGGGCTGATCAGCGTTCCGAGGTTAGTGTACATAATATTCCGCTCCGTTAAGGAAACACGCTATTAGATAAATAAAACAATCTAGCAAAAAATAAAGAAAAGAAGTGAAAGTGAAAACCCTCGTTTGTGATTTTTATTCGTAGTCTATCAGTAGCTTCTTTCCTCGTAGTGCATGCGATCTGAACGCGGACACCCGACACGTCTGGTCAAGTACCCTAGCTTCCCCCTCGTAGTATATGTGACCTGTACGCGGACACCCGGCCCGTCTGGTTTAGAATCCTAGCTTCCTTCCTCATAGTATTTGTGACCTGTACGCGGACGACCGTCCCGTCTGGTCTAGTACCCCAGTTTCCCTCGTCGTAGTGCATGCGACCGGTACGCGGACACCCGGCCCGTCTGGTCTCCGACACACGGAAAACGACTTGTGCGCCCCAATCACGGAAGGGACCAGTGACATCACCCAACGTTTCCACTCTCGTGAAATCGTTTGCCTGGCTTGGCCTCGCCCCAACGTCCAGCCCGTTGGATTTTTAACTCCGGAGCAAGATACGACGCGATCAACTCCGACATCACTCTCTCTCCCGGCGTCCATGAGAACCTTCGGCGTGACCCCCCAAAACGACTCTTTCACTCGTTGAATGAAACTCTCTAGTCCGGTGTTTCGGTGATTTAAAAATTTCCTGTAAAGGACTCCTGGACCTGACTGAGATCTGTACCCCTGTACAGACTTCCAGGTTGTCGTATTTCCCGTCCGTATAGTAGATACGCCGGGCTGTATCCTGTTGACTCTGACCTGCTGCTATTGATAGTATCCATATCGTGTGAGAATCTGTTCTCGTAATATTTTTATTACGATTTCCGTAGTTGCTACTCTGGCGGCTGCTAGCTCCACCCATTTAGAGAACTTATCAAACATAACTAGAAGCATGTAATTGCCGTTGCTAGACCTCGGTAGTGGACCAACGAAGTCTATGGAGAGGGTTTCCCGGGGTGCTTTTGCTATCTGTGTCAGCATTTTCCCTGCCGCCTGCTGCTGTGAGGTCTTGTACCATTGGCATGTTTCACAGCGTCGGACCACTAATCATTCAACAAATAGACTGGTCATTTCATACAACGATTTTGAACACAAAAAAACGAAAAGCGGGAGACCCCGTGCTCACAGCAGAGGGCCCCTGCACTTCGTGTGCGTTCGGGTTTTTTGCTCTCTCATTCTTATTCTCATTTTTATGCTCACGCACTCATTGCACGAGTTCAGTCGTTCAGTCGCAGAGAGGCGCTTTTTGAAGAAGGCTGTCCTGCGCTTGAATTCGTCTTTGTATGTATGCGTGATCATGCATTATCATACACGGGACCATGTGTGCGTTTATTTCATTTCGACGTATCAAGAATATTTTGTCTTTTGCCACTTTTCAAACTTGGTACCCTAAGAATATGGGCGTATTAACTATTGGGTTATGATAAAAATATGAATATTATATGTTATAATATATTTTTTTAATATTTGAGCATACATTTTATTTTTTTTTACAAATTCAAATCAGTGGTAGTGTAATAAATAGTTTTTAATATTTTTAGTCTTTGTAACTCCGTCTGTTAAGAACGGGCTTTATTAATTTAATCTCACTTGACTTGAGAATAAAGTTGGCTTGGCTCACAATTCATATAGCTGCACAAGCTATACATGATATGCTTACATGGTAACCGAATGGTCAGCCGCGCATGCAGACATGCCGGCTCAGCATTTAGGATGTGCATAAAATTGTTGTGTGGGTCGAATTACTCCGCACTTGAAGTGCTGGGAATATTTGGACATAAGAAAATGCCACAATGTTGCAGTGATATAAGCGGTACAATGTGTACCCGATATGTGAGCTTACTATATCTCCCTTCTTTTGAAAAATAACGTTATATATGGAGTTATTTTTGTTAATTATTGTGTTAAATATATATATTAGAAAAACTTGTTTATACCCTTGCAGAGGGTATTATAATTTCAGTCAGAAGTTTGCAACGCAGTGAAGGAGTCGTTTCCGACCCTATAAAGTATATATATTCTTGATCAGCATCACTAGTAGAGTCGATCTAGCCATGTCCGTCTGTCCGTCCGTCTGTCCGTCCGTCTGTCCGTCCGTTTATATGCAAACTAGTCTCTCAGTTTTAAAGCTATCTGCATGAAACTTTCCCAAAAGTTGTCTTTCTATTGCAGGTAGTATATAAGTCGGAACGAGCCGGATCGGACGACTATAGCATATAGCTCCCATAGGAACAATCGGAAAAATAAATGAAAAAAATTATAACTTTGCTGTTTTTTAATTTTTTGTTTAGTTCTTCGAGATATAGTAATGGTTTAATATTTCAGAATTACGGTTTAAATTTCATCAAAATCGGACGTCTATAGCAAATAGCTCCCATAGAAATAATAAAAATATATAAAATAACTATCTAATAATTGAGCTGCAAATCATCATAGTTTCAATGTTTTTCAGCATATACTCAAGTAAATCATAATTTAAATGTTTTCAAAAGTATTTAATTCATGCAATAGCTGCAAGGGTATATGACCTTCGGCTTGCCGAAGTTTGCTTTCTTTCTTGTTTTTTTGTTATTATTATTATTTTTTGGTTTATATAGTAAATGTTGGAAAAGTTAGTGAAGTCGAAACTTGGAAAATTTATGCGACTATTTCTTATTATTTATTATTATAATAAAGAAATTATTTTTTTTTTTTTGAAGATGTAATTTTATTTTTTTTTTCTTATGAATGGCCATCCTACAAAATCTATTCTATAAAAATTTTATGTCTATCCTTATGAAATGTCTGGGTTTTGTTTTTTGGATAAAAATTGTTATATTATTAGGGTTCTATCTTCTTTTCCATATATGGTACTGTATATTTAAAGTCTAGCTTATAGCCAGTTTCATTTTTAAAAAAAACCTGGTCTCCTATTTTTAATTCAAAGTCTAAGCTATTTTTGTCGTATCTTTCTTTTTGTTTTTGCCTATTAGTTCTCATTTATATGCCTGTTCTAATCTAAATTTAGATTCCTTAGCAAAAGCTTCTATATTATATAATGGTTCTATTCTATCTATGCTATTGAAATGTTTTGGTAAGTTTGGAGTTTTCCCAAATATTAGTTAATATGGACAATAATCATGTGCCATAGAGAGGCTTGTGTTAAAGCAGTACACGAAGTATTGTAGCCATACATCCCAATCTGTTTTATCAACTGAGATGTATGAGCGTATGAACTCGTTAAGTGTTCTGTGGCCTCGCTCCACTGTTCCGACAGTCTGGTGATGGTGTGTAGTAGAATTTATGTTTTTGATATCGGATTATTGAATTTGTATATTCTGTTCCCATGTTCGTAACGAACGTCTTCATTTGACCGTACTTCAGAATAAATTCTTGAAATATAGCTTTTGTTATTGTTTTTGCACTTTTCTTTGGAATTGGTATTGCTACAAGGTATTTTGTTAAATCGCAGATTAAAGTAACTGCGTATTCATTCCCTTGTTCAGACTTAGGCAGTGGACCGATCGTGTCCACGATTACCCTGTCGAAAGCTGTTTGTGGTGTTTCTGTAATGGTTAATGGGGTCTTCGTATGCGTGGTTATCTTCGCTTTTTGGCATTTTATGCATTTTCGTATGTACTCTGTAATATATCGTGTAATGTCTTTTGACCTTGACCAAGGTTTTACAAATGCCAGTATAACCTCCTTGAATTGGTTCATCATGGTATGTAGACATAATTGCTTCTTTTTCTTTTTCAGAATTTATTAGGATCACCGGGTTGAGTACCACTACTCTCAATGATTTCAATGTTTTATTGCCCATTTTCTTGAAATTATCTATAAAAACGTATTCAAAGATATTTTCCCACGGTGCCACTTTGAGTTGGCTGATTTGATGTATACCGGCTTGCTTCTCAAGCCTTTGGAAAAACTGACCTAAGTCAAGGATTCCATTGGTATATAAATCGCTAATATCATATCTTGCAGTAATTTTTTTCCATGTTTAAATAGACATAGCATATTTCTTACGTGCAAGGTCACTACTTTACGGTCTTTGTCATTGTTTATAACTATGTATACGTTGGGCTTTGAAGCTTTTTCTATAGATTGCCTAGGCAAGTCTATTTCTTTTTCTCCTGCGCAGGATTTCTGTCTACTTTGGTATCTTGTTGTGACTTTATTTATATTTCCGGTTATATTTTGTAGTTCTTTGATGGTTATTCCTGATAACGCATCAGCTACGTAATTGTCTTTTCCCTTTAAATATTCAACTGTGAAGTTGTATTCTTCTAATTCTAGCCTCATACGTGTCAGTTTGGAACTTGGGTTAGTCATAGAGAACAAGTATGTTAACGGTCTGTGATCTGTTTTGATAATGAAATGTTTGCCATAAATGAATGGTCGAAAATGTAATATTGTGTAATATTTGTGTTCTGCAATTTTTTCAAAAATGTTCGCTTGGTTTTGTATTTTGTTTAATAAAAAAATTTGAATTTTCACTGCCCCGAGCGGCGATTTTTACTTCCGCTTTTGATTTAATATATCGTATTATGTGTGGTGTAAAAACATTATTTACTGGTAATATTCTCGATTCTCTTTGTAACAAAGTCAGAACGCAAATAAAATCGCGGCGGCGTTCGCTTACGAGCTCTCATTAAATATATATATATATATATATTTGCAAATTGTAATAAATTTATGTATGTTTCTTTCTCGCTCTCATTCTTTTAGTGATCATAAAAATCCTGCTTGCATGTTATTTGCCCTGGAGGTTGTCGCACTTTTTCATCATTATGCTTCACAAGTTTTTCGCGCTTTAGCGCTTTTCATGTTTTTCTTGTATTTCTCATATATGTTGTTGTTTAATATGTGTGTGTGTTTGTGTGGATGTGTGTTTATATATATTTTCTTTTTTTTTTGCTGTTTTTACATAGGTTTTACCATTTTTTTGTAGTTTTTTTTTTATTTTTGTTCTTTTGTTTTCATTTTTTCAACATATTTTCTGTGTTGTTGGTTTTTTGTGTTTTCTTTCTTTTTTCAAAGTAGCAAAAACTTGACTCTCATATTCTTGCGGTTTTCTTTTTCCCTTCGTAAATACGTAAATATTTCTGTCTTGATTATATTCCTGCCTAGCTTTTAGGGACTGAGAAGAACTCAGCAAAATATTGTCATCAAACTAAAATTTATGAACTTAGTTATCACATCTGATTGATTAAATAATTTAATAAATTTCCTTTCGATAAAATTGAAAATAGAAAAAAAAAATGTTGTGTTAGTTTTCATATAACTGATTTACAGTGGTTAGTATTTTTCGAGCAGCGCTTTCGCGCATCGGCTCGGGTTTGGAAGTTTATAATTAAAGGCAACTTAAATGCAGCCCTTGTTGCATTACTTTGCTCGTCTGCAAAGCTCTTTTGGTTTAATTTGTTGTGTTCTTGTCGTGCCCGGTACTCTATTGTGAGGCGTGGTCCATCGTTGGGACACAACTGCAAAGCCTCTTCTAGGCTTGGTGCGTCTCTTTGCTCAACAGGAGCAGGGACCTCCCACGACGGTGCAGAGGGCGGACTGCCTTCCGCACTCATGTGCCTTCTTCGTTGGTGTAGCCGGTGGTGAAGCCACACTTCAGCTTCCATCGTTGGTGTAGAAGGGTTTGTCATTCCTTCCACACATGTCCTGGTCAACTTTTCTTTCTTTTTCTTCCTTCTTTTTTTTTGTATTGGTTTTGTATTATTATTTTGTCCGAGTATTTTGGACTCAGGCGGCGCCGGTGCTGGTCATCTCACAGACTGATTAATTTAGACTTAGTCCACTGCCACTACCATAAACTGTAAACTGCCATGTAATAAATTGTTTTCTTAATAACTTTTATTTTTTTTTTCATATTTATTTCTTACATGTTTGTTTTCTTAATAACTTTTTTTTTAGATATTTGTTTCGTACATGTTTGTTTCCTTAATAACTATTTTTTTTTGATATTTATTTCGTACATGTTTGTTCAATTTACTCTCGCACATGTCACGGTCGCCATGTAATAAATAGTTTTTTAATATTTTTAGTCTTTGTAAATCCGTTTGTTAAAAACGGGATTTATTAATTGAAACTCACTTGACTTGAGAATAAAGTTGGCTTGGCTTACAATTCATATAGCTCCACGAGCAGCGCCGCGGCCAACGCTTATGTATCTAAATATATATGTTAATGTATACGTAAGTATATATAGGCGGCGCAAGCAGCGGCCGCGCATGAGAGAGAGAGTGTTATGCTCACATGGTAACCGAATGGTCGGCCGCGCATGCAGACATGCCGGCTCAGCATTTAGGATGTGCATAACATTGTTGTGTGGGTCGAATTATTCCGCCCT
>NW_024545552.1:0-4572 GCF_018152505.1 Drosophila elegans
GAAGGAAGGGCAACCAAAATAAAAAGAAGAAAGGGAAGCTGAAGGGCATTCCTTCGCCATCATCAAAGAAGACAAGCTTAAAAATTAAAAGATCGTAAGACATAAGAACAATTATATTTGAAGTAAAAATTTAATTTGAAAGATAAATTATATAATACATCCTGGAAGATCTAGAAGATTTGTTGGACCTAGTTTAAGCAAAATTAGAAATGACCGATACGCCAAACACAAGTGATAAAATGGCGAATCAAGTATTAGAAAAGCAAGCCTTTTTGACCAAGAGGAATTAATGTAATAGATTGTTGTTTTAACAGAGGTAAATTCTTTAAAAAACGAAATAGAAACACTAAAAACAGAACTTCAAAACTGATTGTCAACAAAGTAGAAGATTGTAAAATTGAAGAAGTTGACAATTTGATAAAATGTGAATAATCTATGAAATCATTAAATCAGTTCCAGAATTTAAGGGAACTTGAAAATATGTGAGTTGAAGGAAAGCAGCACAAAACGCTGAGTCAGTATATTCGAAAAAGTAAGCGATATTTCGCAGCACTATCGATATTAAGGAACAAGATAACAGGAAAACAGGAAATGCAAATGATGCTCTAACCATCCACGGAACAGTGGAAGAAGCCCGCTACACATTATCGAACAAGAATTAAGTATTCTTACAAAAGGAAAACTAAGTGTAATGGTATACTTTAACCAAGTGTACAGAAACTAACATTACTGACTAACAAAACTATAATGACATATGGTCGTAATAAGCCAATCATCATAGAAATTAATGATAGACATAGACAGAGTGCACTAAGAGTTTTCGTAACTTGCCTTTATGGGCTCCAATATCATCGACTCTGTATTCCATGAACCCAACTGACTTGCCTAATGCAATGGCGTTTGTACAAGAGATGGAAAGTAATAATAAGAGAGCAAAATTCGCTCAATTTTCGTTGGAATGAGTTATAGGAATTATAACTCAAATTATAGTAATGGCCCAGAAGAAAATAATAATTTTTTTAATCAAAAGACCACTAATTACAATAATTCAAATTATTTGAGATATAATCAAGGATCTCCTCGCAACAAGTTAAAAATAATGAATGGAATCAGAGTCAGATAATAATTATCAGTGGGGACGAAATAATAATTGGAAGTCTAATAACAATCAGGTACAGTCTACTCCTGAACCCCATGGAGATAGATGAGTCAATCCAGTATCAAAATCGTCCAAATAAAAATTTTAATAGGGTTAATAACAGACAAAATTATAATAGTTATTATCCAAGAAATAATTACCATAACAACCAAGCGCAAAAACAAATATAAGCGCCACTCAAAACAAACCATCTGAACTACATCCACCGTTAAAGCGGGAACCAAGCGGTTCAATTAATAGTCTGCTCAAACAATTATGAGAGTAAATAATATAGCAGAGGATCATTTTTTTAGATCAGAATCCGGGTTAAGATGATGAGAACAGACAAAAAAATCGAAAAAGAATTAAAAGTTTTAATTGCCACACGAGCAACATCCCGTTACACAAAAATGGGAATTTATCAAAATAAAAAAAGAACTCCCAATTTACAAGAGAGTTTCAACCATTAATGGGCTTACAATAATAAAATATTATCATTTAATAACGATATTTAACACAAGACAAGTATTTTATGAAATAAATGATTCGGGCCACTATTTTATATAGCTGCCATATAAGCGTTCTGGCCGATTTGCCCCAACTTTTGTTTATCAAGCTATTGCTTTGAAATTTGGTTTGTATACATTTTTAAGCTCCCAAGATGGCCTAGCAAGTTTCAAAGATTTGGTGCAGTTTTCCTATAGCTGCCTTATAACCGATCTGGCCGACATGCAAAAAAGCTCCATTAAACATTTTTATTGCATATTTTCCTTATATTAAATGAAAAAAAAAAAAACAATTAACTAAGATCACATTTTAGTATTCATCTCCATTATTAGTGCTTTATTCTGAAAGTAAAGATACATTTAACAAAATTTTAAATAAGTATGGTTATGTTACTTACTATAGAAGTTACTCAATTTTCAGTTTGTATGAGTAAGGGAGATAAGTTGTTATTCTCCTCTGAAAGTTCCGCGGCCAATTTTCGTTTTAGACGAGGACCAGTGCTTTCGTAATCACATTTTGGGCGACCCACTTTATTTGCCAATGCATAATGACCTGTGATTTCTATAAACAAGCTTTTCCCAAGCCATTTTGCGTGCTTTCCCTTAAATCTTTCTAGAGTTGAATTACATTTAGGCTAGTGTTTATTTAAATAACTGACAAAGGATGTCACTTTTTCCTTAATCGACTTTTTGGTCTCGTTATCTAAATGTTTTTGTGCGATCACTCTCAATATGTGCTGTTGTACGGTGCTCCTGAGCGATATATGTTGCTCCAAACGTCAACCAGTTAAGCACGACTGAACACATATTGTACTAGAAAATTTGGATTTTTTCGAAAACGTGTGGATTCATACAAAAACGGTTAGTTTCTTATTAATGTGCACACTTTGGTTAATAGTTTCTCTTTTATAACTTTTTGCAACACTTTGCCATGCAAAAGTACTGATCCACGAAACACAACTACACTTGTTAAGCTCGTTCTAAAAATACACATAAACAAAATACGGTACACTTGGACAAAAACACATAAAAACGACACAAGCATTGGTAACTTCAGTTTAACCTACATGGATAAACGTTTTCCATATTTATTCATCTTACTTTTTCGTAAACTTTTGCCACAACAAACGATTTAAGTCGCACAATTTTTCGTGCCAATTTCATTCAAAACAGATGGTACATTATCAGCTTAGTTTAACAGCTCGCCAGCAGAACAGTGTTACTCCATAAGTTAAAGTTAGATATTTTATTATATTTAAAAAATTTTAAAAAATTTAAAATTTAAAATACAAAAAAAAAAAAAAATTGACTTTATGCCAAAAAAACGCGAAAAAACCATGGGGCATTGGCCATTTACAGTACTGGTGTGTTATCTTCTTTTATTAACACCGCTCTCCTTCTTAATGTTTGCTGATGATCGTCTCCACTGTAGATAATCAGTTGACCATTGCTTCCAAAAGGCGTGCTTAAGTTTTGATACAACTTGCCATCGTTGTCCCAATGTCTGTGGTTGCTGAGAAGGTTCGCTGTCAGCCTGGGCGATGAGTGGTTCTTCAATAAGAAAATGACCTGGAGTAATTGCTGTTAAATCATTTGGATCAGTTGACATGGGAACCAAAGGTCGAGAAAATTGCTTCAATCTCGACTATAACAGTTTCTAACTCCTCATAAGTTGGATTAGCTGTGATGACCTTTTCTAACAGCAAATACTTAGCCGATTTTACAGCAGCTTCTCACAATCCTCCAAAATGCGGTGCTCTTGGTGGAATAAACTTAAAGTTGACTCCTTTGTCAATACAACTTTCCACAATGGATTGTTTTGCCTTTTCGGAAAATATTGCATCTTCCAGCTCTTGAAGCTTATTTCTTGCTAAAGCAAAATTAGTCGCATTGTCGCAATGAAAAATTTGACATTTTCCTCGTCGACTTATAAAACGACGAAGCGCTGCCAAAAATGCCTCTGTAGTAAGATCAGATGGACTGCTTTAGTCGCAAATCAGCAAAATATTGCAGTATATGCAGTGTGTGGTTTCTTACCACGAATTTTATAATGAGTCTTAAATGGTCTACAATACTGAACGCCAGAGTTTAAAAATGGTCGTGCTTGCTCTTAATTGTGGTAAATCTCCCATTATTTGCTCCAATAATTTTGGCTTGGCTTGAGAACAACACTTCGGGCGACTGTTTTTGCTCTTATGCCCCAATATCTCTGGCGTGAAATAGCCACCAGAGCCTCGACACCACAATGCATATTGTCCTTATGCATTTTTCAAAAATTAATTTGACGATTTGGTCGCCATATGGAAGTAATATTGGGTGATTGGCATCAAATGACAATTCAGCTGCTTCCAATCTACCTCCAACTCTGATGAGATTATCTTGGTCTAGAAATGGTGTGAGCGTGCTTAAACTGCTTCTTTTTCGACTTAACGACAGTTCTTCGAGCTCATATATTCCGTACCGAAATGCCTTTCCTGGATAATGCGTATTATTACTTTTGGCTCGTTCCATCTCTGCTAACTGGATTGTTGCACCTTTGACTCGTTTGGCCTTTTTTTCACACGCATAACATATGCTACTATCCTAAGCAGTTTAGAAATGGAGTTTCTATGTTCATATAAAAAATACTGGGCCAAAAAACCAAAGGCTGTGATTGGCGAATTCGGAACCACATATTCCTCTCGAAGCTACATCCGCGGCATTCTGTTCTGATGGAATATAGCGCCATTCCTTTTGCAGAGACGTTTTCTTGTATTGTCGTAATCCTAGAAGCCACAAATTTATCCTTTATTCTGTAGGGCTAATGGTATTTAGCTGGAGCCAAACGCAATGTTATTTATTTTTGTATTGTTATTTTGGTTAATGTAGCAATTTGTGTTTTGCCACAAGAAGTTTGTCTATCTTGCTTGATTCCAGAGGATTCCAAGA
>NW_024545553.1:0-553 GCF_018152505.1 Drosophila elegans
TGTAACGACCTGATTTCTTAGATATTCTCGCTCGATACGTTAACGGGCGGCTAGTTCAGAGAGGTTATGGTTTCGTTCCACCAAATTTATATTGGGTGATTGCCTCTGACCAAAGAAAAACGAATAACGTTTTTATTCGTCTCCTTATACAAGCCTCGCGGCTCTTCCGCTACTGCTGCTCCTCGTCGTTGTCTCTCGCGGCGTCGCTGCTCGTCGTCGACTGCTTGTTGGCATCTGGCTCGTGACGGCAACTTCGAGACTCTGGATGTTATGCTTACCTTACTGTCGGGACCGGCAAGGTGTATCGCCTACCAGGTAGAACTAGGTTCTGCCTTTTTGCCTAGCCACCTTTATCGCAGGCTCCCTAAGTTTGGTCCGGCTTGTGTCGGCAAGGTGTATCGCCTAGTAGGTAGAACTAGGTTCGACCTCTTCGCCCAGCCACCTTTATCGCAGACTCCACGCAAGGACTCCCTGAGCTCGGATTTAACCACAACCTAGCACCCGCTGGATCTCAGTTAAATCTCGGCCTTTGTAGACTCTCAGTCGTTCGGCG
>NW_024545554.1:0-2561 GCF_018152505.1 Drosophila elegans
CCATCCGCTCTGGCCCTGGCCAGAGAAGCAGAAAGCTATCGTTGAGAGAAGCATGTTTGCCAGCTCTTGCTAAAGCCCTGCGGGACCGAGCGCAAATTGCTGAGGGTAACAAAATCCGTGCCCAAGGCAAACCAACCAGATTTAACAGAGATAAGCAAAATCAGGAGAAAAATCCCCATTTTGTGAAACGCCAAAGGCGGTCCCAGCCCCAGGCCCCTAAAGACAATCAAACCGAGGCTCCACAGCCCATGGAAGTTGACTCTTCCTCCAGATACAGACAAAAAAAAACCGACTATAGCAAGCGTCAGGCTAATGAATCCAACGCACCAAAACGCAAAAGCTCGTCAGACCGTTCAACAGGTCAAAGACGCCAACGCGTTAACAATGTCGTGCAAACTGACTCCAAAGAAGCTGTAACAGAGTACGAGAAGGCGGCCAAAGACGCAGTTGAAGAGTTAGAGAGTGAGAACGAGTTCGCACCTGGTGTTAGAAATCAAATCAAATCAAATATTAAACAGGTACTCCGTAACTACTATTTTCCCAATATGGGCAATTTAGCCAAAGAAGTGGTTGCGAACTGCAGGGTCTGCACTAAAGCCAAGTACGATAGGCACCCGAAGAAGCAAGAACTTGGGGAAACGCCTTTAGCAAGTTATATTGGTGAAATGTTGCATATTGACATTTTCGCGACAGACAAGAAACAATTCTTGACCTGCATAGACAAATTTTCCAAATTTGCAGTCGTCCAACCGATATTGTCCAGAACAATAGTCGATATCACAGGCCCTCTACTACAAATTTTTAACCTTTTCCCCGCAACCAAGTCAATTTATTGCGATAACGAGGCAGCTTTCAATTCCGAGACCATCACCTCGATGCTCCGGAACGCCTACGGCATTTGCATTGTGAATGCGGCCCCGCTTCACAGTACTTCAAACTGCCAGGTGGAACGCTTTCATAGCACCCTGACCGAAATTGCGAGATACCTCAAGTTAGACAAGAAAATCAGCGACACTACAAAGTTAATCTTAAAGGCTACGATAGAATACAACAAAAGTTTGCATTCAGTAACCCGCGAGAAACCAATTGAGTTTGTTGACGCAGCAGCCGGTGATCGTCGCGAAATCGTCAAAGACAGGCTAGATAAGGCACAGCAAGACAACATCAAAAGATGCAATGCATCCAGGCAAAACCGCGTTTTCGAGGTCGGAGAAAAGGTGTTCCAGAAAAACAACAAAAGATTAGGGAACAAATTAACTCCCTTATGCTCAGAAAAAAAGGTCGAAGCAGACCTGGGAACGTCTGTCCTTATTAAGGGGAGGGTGGTCCATAAGGACAACCTGAAATAGGCTTCCCACCCCGGTAATCCTGATGCTTCAGATTTCCTAAAGGTCCGCGTTACAGAGTCTCAGTTGGTAGAATCTAACTCGAAACAGATCCTAATAAACTCCGAAACTCAAAAGCAAATTAACAGATTGACGGACACTATCAATAAAATTATCAGTTCCCGCAAAGGCGATTTGGTTGACACTCCTCACTTATTTGAGACACTGTTGGCAAGGAATAGAATACTTAATACAGAAATTCAAAATTTAATACTCACAATAACGTTGATCATGCCGATCTGAAATCACTTATTGAACAAGATACCCCAATAGTTAGCTTATTAGAAGCTTCTAAGATAATGCCTATAGATGACGGCTTCGTGGTAATCAACAAAGCGACAGCGCGCGTCCGAACTGACGATGGCGCGGAAGTAACCGTCTCAGGAACCTTCCTGATAACTTTCGAACGGTCTGCAGCTATCGGCACGGAGTTCATAAACTTGCGCAAATCAACAAGCAAGCAGCCTGGCACCGTGAGATCACCACTCCTAAACATCATCGGACACGACCCGGCACTAAGCATACCACTCCTGCATCGTATGAACATCAACAACTTGTAATCAATTCAGGATTTCAAAGAGGAGGTAGTTGCGGCTGGCTCACCTAAATATTGGTTCGCAGTTGGTGCAGTCCTGAACGTCGGACTAATTGGCTCATTCATCCTTTTTATGGTATTAAGGAGAAAGCGAGCAACACTGAAGATACAGAAGGCTTTGGACAACCTTAATATGACCGAGCACGGTCATCATTCTGAGGGGGGTAGTTAAGAACTAAGCACATAAGATACACTCTTTTCTGTCATACATTGTTATTCATACACAATCATAAATAATTTGGTTGCCCTCAGCAACAAATACAACAACATAACACACAGCCTTAAGCATTCTGTTTGCCCTCAGCAACAAACTAATATTATTGTAAATAATGCCGACACGCAACGAAGAGTTCTGCGCGCAGCAACTGTAAACGGACACCGTGTTGCTTGCGCAAGAATGCTGAGTCGGCACGCCGACTCGAGCGAATGGCGTGATGCATTGACTTCGCGGGAGCTAACTTAAGCGAATATTTTTTGTAGCCTTCAGTCTCAATCTAGATCGCAACACCATAAGACGAATAAATGATTAAAGCTCCGGCATCGCCGTAAAACAAGAATATAAAACATTAATTGTGTTATCA
>NW_024545555.1:0-3736 GCF_018152505.1 Drosophila elegans
GTTACGTATTGCTAAAAATAATTTTTTCCAAGCTGTTTGCGCACTTAGCGCTATTATTCGAATTAATTCTTAATTAATTCGATTAATAAGTGAATCGCTTTGGACCATAAACACGAAAATAAAATACCCGTCGTCGACGCAATTATGGCCAATTTTCGTCGTAGTGAGCACCAATTAAGGGTAAAAATAAAATCTGGAAAAAATTGTAAAAAGTATAAGTCTCAAAAACCTCCGCCGCAGTTTGTCTGAACATTTTCCCCGTGCTTTTCCCAATTTTCCTGCGCTTTTCATAGTTTTCCCGCGTCTTTCGGCATCAGGCTTATATATTTGTTGCTCTTAGTTATCGGTCAGTGTATCATTCTCCGTTAGCATTCACCTAGGAAGAGCCGCTAGCCGCGTATACATACACACGCATACCGACACCGGTGCCGCTGTTTCAAGTCATCTTTGGTCGTTTTAGATCTCGATCGCTGCAGCAGTGCCATTTTCGGTCTGCTTAAACGCTTGTTCTACACTGCTTGCGTGCGGCATATTACTGTCGCAGAGTTTAAATAAAAGTATTAAAACCCTATTTAGATATTTTGATGTACTTCTCTCGTTTAGCTCCCTAGCTTCCTTCACTGCGTGCGTATGGTAACGTACTCGTTTTTTTTTTGTAGATTTTTAATAAATAATATTAATTAAAATAAATATTTAACACCTCTTCAATACCAACAAAATAAATACAAATAAACGTAATATACTTTACACGAAGTTCAATCATTGAATTTCGTGTTTAGCTGGTGACGCTCTCAAAATCAGGCCTTTCAAGGTCACTGCGGAAAATTATCCCAAAGCCCTTGCTAGCCTGAAGCGGGTGTACGATAATGATTGTCTATTTTTTTTTTTTTGACAACATATAGACACTTTTAATTTGCATAAATATCCCAGCCTTCGGCTATAGCCTTGAGAACCCACATCGCAGCCTTGTATGACACCTTGCTGACTATTGGGGATTATAGACGCATTACTATTGCTATTTTAATACATCTGGTAATGAGCAAGGTCGATGCAGGAACTAAAAGAAAATGGGAAGAATAGTTAGATTATACAAAACTGTTCAGCAGACCCAATCTAACCCTAAGAAGAATGAAATAGGAGTTTTTCGTTTATCGCTGCCAGGAACGACCCTGTACAATGCGTGTATTGCAACTCAGCTGAACATCAGATTGGAAACTGCGCTTCCTTCGCAGCCCTAACAGTTCAGCAAAGATTCGATTTCGCTAAAAGAGCACCCTTATTTATGCATTAACTGCTTAAGAAAGGGCCACACGGTCAAAAAATGCAAATCGAACAGATGAAGAGTGTGCAATTCTTCACATCATACTTTGCTACACATATATTCCCCAAGCACAAATCTCGCGTTGCCATCCCCTTCTCAGCCCACGTTCATGCAGGAGTCTCCATCTACGTCGCATGTTTTGCATGCGAAAGCATCATGTGCATAAAATTAGCAGTGCAACTTTCAAAATCTAAACATTTTTTTCACCATAATTTGCCGTTAATTATCCGTAAATTATTCGTGAAAGAAAAAAATTTGCCGCTCAATGTTTTTAAAAGTTATCCAATGTTCAATATCAAGTTCGCAGTACACAAAATTAAACTTTAACTTTTCGAAAAATTTCTTTTGCATGAATTTGCCGTTAATTATCCGTAAATTATTCGTGATATTGTGATATTATTGATATCAAGTTAACAGTACACAAAACTAAACTTTAGTTTTTCGAAAATTTCTTTTGCAGGAATTTGCCGTTAATTATGCGTAAATTATTCGTGAAAGAATAAAATTTGCCGCTCTTGTTTTAATATTTTTTTTTTTTAAACAAACCTTGTGTTCTTCTGATATCAAGTTAACAGTACACAAACTAAACTTAAGTTTTCGACAAATTTTCGAAAATATTTAGATTTTGAAAGTTGTACTGCTAACTTTATGTACATGAAGGCATCGGATCGAGTCATTCTTGCAACTGCGGTTTGTATTAGTTCGAGCGTTGCTCGACTGTGGTTCACAAATAAACTTTGTGACTGAAGAGCTCGCTCAGAGGCTCAAAATTACAAAGGAGGACAAGTGCACGAGTTTGCGAGGCAATGGCGGGACTAATGCCCAAGCTACAAAAAAATACACACGGTTGTTAAGTCGCGAGTAAGTGGAAATTGACAGTTTGTATATAAACTTGAAAATTACCACAACACGAAGGCCCGAGTGTGAGCAAAATATGCTTCAGGACATTGAGAATGATATAATGCTCCGTGTCCAACAGCACCACAAGGAACTCTAAAAGTTAGGGATCCACAGTCAAAGAGGCCACCGCTTCGATACCGGTACTTGGCAGCTTCATTAATTATCTGATCAAAACTCGGAAATATGTAGTCCGCAAATTGAATTTCAGCTATTGCGGTAGTTCCTGTATTAGCCACACCAATCGCAAAACTATAAAATAAATTTACGCAAACGACATTTTTTAAAGTAACATAAGTAATAGCTATAAAACTGTTTGTGGTCATTTATTAATTAACACAGGTACACAGCCAAAAATTCTACGAACTATTTAAACTTTTCCATTACGATTGAGTGCTCCTGAATACAAGTCCCACCAAACATCAGCTAAGCGTTCCGCGGTACAGCTAAAAATACACAAATATCCTATGTTTGACGACATTTTTTGACTATGCAACCCTATAATTAAGTTACATTGACCATCATCAAGTTAAAAAAAAAGTATCTGGCAGAAACTATTATCAATCTCTTTGAAGTATGACGTCAAAATTGAAAAATCTGATTTTACACAGTTTCTCCAATCAATGTCTCAAAAAAAATATCTTCAATGAATTCACTTTTGATTTTTCTTGGAATCTTCAGTTTCGTGTGTTGTAACTTCGGTTAAAAAAGTACTTTTAAGTGTATTTATATCGTTAAAAACAAAAAATTGTTGGGAATCCACTAATATTTTTTCTAAAATTTTAATAAAATGCCAAGACACCCTTAAACATGTCTTGAAAAATGTATGTTCTGACTTGTATAAATTAATTGGCTTTCATTTTAAAACAGTTAATACATTACGTTACAATGCCAAATTCGAGGACTATAAATTTTAAAGTATTATTTGTTCTCCATTTTGATTCTTTAAAAAAAAATATTTTCTTTGTCCAAGCGTTGCGCACTTGCGCTATTGTCCCAATTAAATTGAAGTTGAGACAATAAAGCTTTCGTTCGTTCGCTCTGGCGATTCGACTTAGCATAATATAAGTTCTAAGAGAAATTGTTGCGGAATATTAAATTTACAGATTATTTGAACTCCATCGAAACCACTACCTATCGTCGTCTCAATTTTCGATACAATTTATAAATGTTATTTTCGCATTTAAATCAGCCGAATCCTACTGCAGGTCATCTGAAGCTTCGGAGTTTCGTTTTTTAATACAAAAACCGTTTTAAATTTTCATTTACATTTGGAAATCACCACGTGATCGCAGTGGAGTTTTAACTTCCGAAATAAATATCTTCGTTTGGAACTTTTCAGCCGTTCCGCTTGTTGTTGTTGCAATTGCCGAATCGGTTAACCATGTATAGAGTGCTAATAGTTGAAAGTTAATCTTTTTGGCGTTTTGTTAATTGTATTTTGACCCATGCAAGAATCGGTAGATATTGATAACAATTATAATTCTGCATACATACATATATTTCGATTAATAAGTG
>NW_024545556.1:0-5220 GCF_018152505.1 Drosophila elegans
GAATGCTGTTTTTGCTATTGACTCTTGTTCCATTTGGATTGATGAAATCCTTTGGCTAAATCGATGGTAGTGAAATATTGGCATCTTCCCAATTTGTCCAATATCTCATCCATTCTGGGTATCGGAAATTTATCATTGATAGTAATCTCATTTAAATTTCTGTTATCTACTACTAATCTATACTTCATCTTGCCTGATGCATCGATCTTTTTTGTAACTATCCAAATGGGTGAGCAATAGGGAGATTTTGATTTACGAAATATTTCCTGTTCAATCATTTCATTTATTTGCTTATTAACTTCTTCATCAAAGGTTTGAGGATATTTGTATGGCTTCCTATTTACTGGGTCTTCACGTTTTGTTTGTATTGGATGTTTAATAGTACTTGTAAAAATCAAATTTTTATTTTCATTGTACTGTATGCCATTATATTCAAACAAAACTTTCTTCAAACTTTCTATTTTTTCTTCGTTCAAATGTTCTAATCTGTAAAATGATTGATCCTTTGATAATGGCGGATTAAGGCATTCTAAAGCGGTCTTATCCATTTCAATATCTTTTTTAACTGATGGTGAACTAAGGCACTTTACTGCGTCTTGTCCTTTTTATAATATTTTCACCATATTTTATGTTAAGTAATGTGTCTCCTAACGTCACTGTTTCTTCTTCATAGTGTATTTTCGCTTTACTTTCTTTTAAATAATCTCTACCTATTAGAATATCATAATTCTCAGATTTTGCATGATTCCAATGTTATACTTTTATTTAATTCCATTGATCCATTTATTGTGAATACTTTTAATTTATCATCTTGTTCTTCATTATTTCCAAAATTTGTCTTCATTAAATTGATAGATGACCCTGTATCTATCATAGCTCTAATTACTATTATTGCGCTTGGGCTTAAATTTATCAATTAATTATCAATGACCTAGGATCAGTGCTGCTTCTTTTAAATTGGCAAGTGTTGTTATATGTATGTTTACAATCTATCGGGAAGTTTCCCTTCAATACAATCCCTAATTGTTTTCTTTAAAGAACTTGTGTAAATTAACTTGTCTGTTGGATCTGATTCTAATTCTTACTTATTGTGTACATCTGATGATCTTTGTTTTTAGTTTATTTACGAACTTACTGATGCTTCCTTGATAAGGGGTGTCACGAACGTGTTGTATGATGTCCTCGTATGGCCTGTGGTCCTTGAAAGCTTTAATTAGGGCCACTTTTGCTGTTCCCCATGTATTGGATTTTTCCTCATCGATGACAGCTTGCGCGGAATCGATGATAGTCCTCTCAATAGCTCCATAGATGATGTGGATTTGACGAGCATCTTGAGTAGGGTAAAGTTGCAGTAAATACTCTACTCTGGCAATGTAGCGACTTAATTCAGATGGATTTCCGTCGAAATAAGGTAGCTCTTTGTTTTGTCCGATAAGTTGATTCAGATGAATCTCAGACAACTGCGGTAGCACTGATGGATTTGCCATGTTTAATGTTCTTTGTTTTTTGTTTTTAATATTGACACTTTTTTTTGTTTTTAAGCGCGTATTGACCGAATTGGAATTTTTTTACTTTATTTCTGCGTGCGAAAATTATACATAGATTCTTTGGCGGATCTCGATATTTGTCTTTTTGTATATTCACGGAAATTTGGCTGATCGGAATATACTAATCGTATAGTAATATCCTTTAGTTGATCAGTACCGACGACTTTTAAAATGACTTCAAAATCCTACCGGCTGCGCCAATTAAATTTCCGAACCATAAGTTTAACATAAAAAAAGAACTTTACGTTATTTATTTTAAACTGGTTAAAACAATTTTTTATTTGGAAGAACACTGACTGTCTTAAGACAAGTCTAAAATAGAACTCGCTTCTTAACTTAAACTTCTTTGACGATCATACCTCGGTTTTGAGCTTTAGAGCTTTCTATCAGTGGAGTTGGCGTTAATTGAATGAGTTTTCTAATTTCTTTTTGGATTGTTGATTGATAATGCACCAGCTACTCAATCCAATTGTTTAGTCTAAAATCTTGGGGATTCGTTCGCATGGTAATTTTCCATTGGGATCCGAAAGTGTGGGAACGAACTGATTACGTAATTTGATTCGTTATGGATGTTTAGTCTTAGGCTTGGGTACATTTGCAATTAGATATTGGCTGATTGGGGTACTATGGGTTTATGTGTGTGTGGGCGTGTGGACATATGCCAAATTATTTTCAGCCAAATCAATTATTTGGCCATAAAAACACATATTAATATAAAAAATATATAAAATTCCCTGATCCAATTTAATTTCCGCCGAATCAATTATTAGGCCATATATTATGAAGTTTTTAATGTTGACCAACCCTTATGAGCTTTTAAGGCCCATATAGGGAGTTCAAACGCGAATTCGAAAGTGAAAGTGAAGAAGAGTGGGACAGAGAGCCCCGAGGGTATCAACCAATAAAGGCACAAGAAATAGACGCCATTAATTCATGCCGCATTGGCCCAACAGGAACAAAGGCTTAGAGCCGAGTTCCAAAATCAAATAAGTGCAGTTACCCAACAGCTACAGAGTCTGCGCGTAGAGACGCCAGAAGTGGAAACGTATCAGAGAATAGCCTGGTATCCGACAATACAGTGCTAAATTTTGGTGCTATTTTGGCTAGATTCGACTGCTCTTATGCAGATAAAACGTCCTTGCCTGTTACGGCAAGGGCTTGAGTCGGTCCGTCAAGAGGATCAAAGGCTTATGCAATACTACGATGAGGTCGAAAGAAAATTAACCCTTGTAACAAACAAAATTGTCATGACCCATGACACAGAAAGAGCCACATTGCTCAACACGGAGGTCAGGGGTGACGCCCTACAGGTATTTATTTCGGATCTTAAGAAGACTTTAAGGATGGTGGTATTTCGAGCACAGCCCAAAGATCTGCCAGGGTCATTGGCCCTGGATAGGGAGGCAGAGGCCAGTATTGAACGGCCATGCCAAAGCTGTCGAGCAGAGAAATCAGAGTACTGAGCACCATACATCCAGTAAAATAAAAAACAAATGCTTAATGCATATATTCGGCCTTAAGGCACGATTTTTTTACTAGATACCCTGAGTATATTAGATGCTAAAATTGGCTATGATCTGCTAACGCAGGCCGGAGCGGCACTAGACTTACGTATCAGTGAACGGAAACGTAACCGTCCAGCTTAAATTGTTCGACTGCCCTAACGTGAATTTCACAAATGTCGATGAAATGAAATGAAAAACGTCATGATTATGAAATAGATACAAAATATAGACCAGCACCTTTAGTAAAGACCAAAACTACTAATCCATTTAACAAGACAGGAGCCCTAAGAAAAATAGACGAAAAACATTTTGAAGAAACAAATAGGGGAAGAAAGATTATTTATTATAAATCGAAATTCAAAAAGAAGAAGAAAATTAATAAAAGTAAATATGATGATAATTCCAGGCAAGCAGAAGAAAATGAACGGACTCAACAACAACTCAATGAAAACAATTAACTTCTCCATAATATTAACAACTATAATTCCACTAACAATCGGTCAGAGCATCGAAATAAATCCCATTAAATCCCAAAACGAATATCTTGTATTTAAAACAGGATCAATAGATATCCTGGTCAATTATGTATAAACTGAAACAACCTTCGCAAGTCTTTTGAAAGATGCTAATAAATTTAGTGACATAATACAAATCCGATATCTAGTAACAAACCTGTTCAGAACACCGATTTTAACATGGTTATCGATGTCATAAATAATGGAAATGTAGGTAATCAATAAATTAAAGGCAGACGCAGAAAAGGAAAAACAAGTCAGCGTTATAATATTTAATTTACAACACTTAACAAAATATGTATAAGATATTGAATTAGGGATTCAGCTGACAAGATTAGGTTTATTCAATCCAAAATTATTAAAACATGATTATTTGATGAACGTGAACCCTGAGAAATTGTTAAAAATCAAAACCTCCACTTGGCTTAAAACAGACACAAATGAAATTTTGAGTATTTCCCATATTCCTTCAGAGATAGTTAAATCACCCGTTTTTTAATTATTCCTTATCCCGATGAAAATAATAATATTTTAATAGAAAATATATTCAACAAATATTTCTTATATGACAATAAAGTATTTAACAAAGAAACAGAAAAAATTGTATTTGACGAATGTATAAATGGAATAATTAAGCAAGAACATTCGGAACGCAAATATACTAAAACATATTAAAATTTCCAAATTAATTACGTTGAATATTATATTGACCAGGAATATCCCTAAAACATTATCAAATCAAAATTCTATTAATAAAAAAATTTCTATAGTTGGAAGTAACCTTGTTGAAATCCTTAATTGTTCAGTACAATAGAAGAATTCACTATTTCAAATACAATTTTGGATTACTCACAGAGCGTTTACGTAAATCGTAATGTAACAAAGTTAGAAATATTATCTTATATTCAAACAAAGGAAATAATATTATAATGTATTCCAAATAATCACTTTAACAACTTTTGTAATCATTATTATAAGCATTTTATTATACTAATTGTATAAATTTAAGAACATACCAAGAAAACTTATTGTAAAATATGTAAAATCGAAGGAAGAAACACAAAAAAGTACAGAAATTGTAAACGATCTACCAAACCAAATTAACATAGAAGAAAATGTAATGCTATATCCAACCCTATCCACCTGAGAACAGGCCAAATTCAAAGAATGGGGGAGTGACATATCCATAATCCCACATAACTCTTATGCAGATGTTCGCACACACATACACGCTTAGTACCCCAATCAGCCAATATCTAATTGCAAATGTACCCAAGCCTTAGACTAAACATCCAGAACGAATCAAACTACGTTATCAGTTCGGTCCCACACTTCCGAACCCTCAACGGAAAATTCCCAATTCCCTCATGCGAACGAATTCCCAAAATTCTAGACTAAACAATCACATTGATTGTTTGCTGGTGCATTATCAATCAACAATCCAATGGGCAATTAGAAAACTCACTTAATTAACGCCAACTCCACTCATAGAAAGCTTTAATGCTCAAAAGAGAATATTATAATATCATCTAGATAGACAAACAATCTTTATAGATTAAATATTCTAATAAGTTGTTCATACATCTTTGAAAGGTGGTGGGGGCGTTTTTAAGGCCAAATGGCATTCGTGTATATTTGTAATGACCGTGTATT
>NW_024545557.1:0-3101 GCF_018152505.1 Drosophila elegans
AAGAAATAAAGAAATAGCAGAAATGAAAAGAAATAGGAAATAAAGAAATAAGAACAATAAGAAAATAAAGAAATAAAGAAATAAAGAAATAAAGAAATAAAGAAATAAAAATAAAGAAATTAAAGAAATAAATAAAGAAATAAGAATAAAGAAATAAGAAATAAAGAAATCAAAGAAATAAAAGAAATAAAGAAATAGAAATAAAGAAATAAGAAATAAAGAAGAAAGAAATAAAGAAATAAAGAAATAAAGAAATAAAGAAATAAGAAATAAAGAAATAAAGAAATAAAAATAAAAAATAAAGAACTAAAAAACAAAAATAAAAATAAAGAAATAAAGAAATAAAGAAATAAAAGAAATAAAGAAATAAAAAATAAAGAAATGAAAATGAAATAGAGAAATAAAGAAATAAAGAAATAGAAATAGAAATAGAAATAAGAAATAAAGAAATAAAGAAATAAAGAAATAAAAATAAGAAATAAAAAATAAAGAAATAAAGAAATGAAATGAAATAGGAAATGAAATAAATGTAAATAGGTATTGGAATTTAATTTGTATTAGTATTGATTTTTCTTTATTATTTTTCTTTTTTCTTTATTTCTTTATTTCTTTATTTCTTTTATTTCTTTTATTTCTTTATTTCTTTATTTCTTTGATTTCTTTATTTCTTTTATTTCTTTTATTTCTTTTATTTCTTTATTTCTTTTATTTCTTTGACTTTATTTTTTTATTTCTTGTTTCTTTATTTCTTTATTTCTTTTATTTCTTTTTTCTTTATTTCATTTCTTTATTTCTTTTATTTTCTTTATTTCTTTATTTCTTTATTTCTTTATTTCTTATTTCTTTATTTCTTTTTTCTTTTATTTCTTTATTTCTTTATTTCTTTTATTTCTTTTATTTCTTTATTTCTTTATTTCTTTTATTTCTTTTGTTTCTTTATTTCTTTATTTCTTTTATTTTCTTTATTTTCTTTTTTTTCTTATTTCTTTATTTCTTTATTTCTTTTTATTTCTTTTATTTCTTTATTTCTTTATTTCTTTATTTCTATTTATTTCTTTTTATTTCTTTATTTCTTTATTTCTTTATTTCTTTATTTCTTTATTTCTTTATTTCTTTATTTCTTTATTTCTTTATTTCTTTATTTCTTTATTTCTTTATTTCTTTATTTCTTTATTTCTTTATTTCTTTATTTCTTTATTTCTTTATTTCTTTATTTCTTTATTTATTTTTTATTTCTTTATTTCTTTATTTCTTTATTTCTTTTTATTTCTTTATTTCTTTATTTCTTTTTATTTCTTTATTTCTTTATTTCTTTATTTCTTTATTTCTTTTTTCTTTTATTTCTTTATTTCTTTGTTTCTTTATTTCTTTATTTCTTTTATTTCCTTTTATTTCTTTATTTCTTTTATTTCTTTATTTCTTTATTTCTTTATTTTCTTTATTTCTTTATTTCTTTTTATTTCTTTATTTCTTTTATTTCTTTCTTTATTTCTTTATTTCTTTATTTCTTTATTTCTTTATTTCTTTATTTCTTTATTTCTTTATTTTCTTTATTTCTTTATTTCTTTTATTTCTTTTATTTCTTTATTTCTTTATTTCTTTATTTCTTTATTTCTTTATTTTCTTTATTTCTTTATTTCTTTTATTTCTTTATTTCTTTATTTCTTTGTTTCTTTATTTCTTTATTTCTTTATTTCTTTATTTCTTTATTTTTTTCTTTATTTCTTTATTTCTTTATTTCTTTATTTCTTTTATTTCTTTATTTCTTTATTTCTTTTTTTCTTATTTTCTTTTATTTCTTTATTTCTTTGGCTATTTTTTTTATTTCTTTTCTTCTTATTTCTTTCTTATTTCTTTATTTCCTACTTTTCTTTATTTCTTTATTTCTTATTTCTTCCTTTCTTCTTTGCTGTTACAACTCTTATATTTCTTTGGCCTATTTCTTTATTTTCTTTAATTTCTTTATTTCTTTCTTTTATATATTTCTTATTTCTGTAACACTTTCTATTTCTTCTTTATTCTAATATTATTCAACATTTCTTCTTTATTTCTTTATTTCTTTATTTCTTTATTTCTTTATTTCTTTTATTTCTTTATTTCTTTTATTTCTTTATTTTCAACATTTCTTTTATTTCTTGTTTAACATTTCTTTTATTTCTTTATTTCTTTATTTCTTTATTTCTTTGACTTCTTCTTTCGCTTCCCCATTTGTATTTGTATTTCTTTAACGCTATTTCTTTATTTCTTTATTTCTTTATTTCTTTATTTCTCTTCTTATTCTTTATTCTTCTTTAACTACCACTCTTATTTCTGTTCTTTTATTTATTTCTTTATTTCTTATTTCTGCCTGCCTTTCTTCAGCACAACTAGCTTTCAACATTTCTTCTTACCTTCTTATTTTTCTTTACAGACTCTTTGACTCTTTATTTCTTCTTTCTTTTATTTCTTATTTCTTACTTTCTTGTTTCTTGCTACTATTTTCACTGGCTCTTTTATTTCTTTATTCTTTGTTTCTTGTTTCTTTTCTTTCTTTTAACTTATTTCTTTTATATTTATTTCTTTGCATTTTCTTATTTCTTTGTTTCTTTTGTTCTCTTATTTCTTTTGCCTTTATGGCTACTAAACTTTCTTTATTTCTTTTGTTTCCACTATTTCTTTATTTTCTTCATATTTCTTACTAAATTTCTTTATTTTCTTTATTTCTTGTTCACATTTTCTTGACATATTTTTCTTTCTTATATTTGCTGTTTCACTTATTTCTTTATTTCTTTATTTCTGATATATATACAGGCTTTAACATTTCTTTTATTTCTTATTTCTTGCTGTTTCTTTATTTCTTATTCTTTTATTTCCTTTGTTCTTTTGCATTTCTGTTCTTTATTTCTTTATTTCCTCATTTCACATTTTCTTTATTTCTTTCTTTATTTCTTATTTCTTTATTTCTTCTTTGCCCATATTTTATATTTCTTTATTTTTATTTCTTTTGATAACTTATTTTGTTTCTTTCTTTCTTGTGCTGCTGTCTTATTTCTTTGTATTTCTTTCTTTAATTTCTTTATTTTCTTTGTAACACTTATTTCTTGCTTTTTCTTTATTTCTTT
>NW_024545558.1:0-3908 GCF_018152505.1 Drosophila elegans
ATTTCTTTTCCTGCCAACGTTTTTTATAAATAAAATGCATTACCCAATTTATTCTTTATTCTGCATTTAGAAAATGAATGAGCTAACTTTTGTTATAATTTTCACTAAAGTTACTAAGGTTATAGTTGCGTTTGGAAACTTCCTGGCCTTCTCGGTATGTAACTGGTCTCGATCGGAGATTATATTTTGCTTAACATTGGTTTCGTAGGCTTTACGACTATTTCTTTTAATTTCCTCGCGTAATAAAGCTAATTGGTCGACTCTTTTCTAGCCGAGTGGATTCTTCTAGTAGTGATAATTTCTTTAACAAGCTATAATCCGATCCATGACTAACCCTGTTAGAAATCCGAATAGTGCTTTATACGGAGAGCAACCTATGGACTGATGTAATGCTGAGCGAAGCGCTAAGAAATGCTTGTTAAATGTAGATCCCAGTCGGTCTGATTATTCTGTGCATTACTCTGTGGAGAATAAAGGGCTGTGTAAATATGCCGAATACCCCATTTTGTCAGCATTGCTTCAATTCCTTAGCTTTAAATTGTGACCTGTTGTCACTGATTATAGTTTCGGTACCCCAAATCCACAAAATTCGCTCACATAGCGAATCATACCCTTCTTCAATGGGCAGAGCCAGTGATATCGGCTAAATGGTCCAAAACAATCATTACTGCGTGGATACGGGCCAAGAAGGACAATGTACAGACGTTGAAATGGTCTAAGAGAGACACTTTGCTCATCCAAAGGCGGTCTCAAAATTTGGTTAGGGAGCTTTGGTTTGCTTACACATTTCGCACGCATTGATATAGTTTCGAACTTTTTGGGACAACCCTGGCCAGAAAAAGATTTCGTCGTAGCCGCTCGATCGTTTTTTGAATACCTCCATGCGCAGAAACAACACTATCATGTGCCTGCCAAATTGCAACTGCTCCGAAGTTTTCGGGAGCCCAGAGTTTCCAACTATTGGCTTCTTACTCGGTATTTCCTGAGGGATGCTCTGTCCTTATGTAAACAAATTTTCCATGCACTCGTAAGTCTGGAAATTTATCAACATTTGCTTCCACCCTCATTCTAAGTTCTACATATTCAGCTTCATTAAAAAGAAGGCGATTTGAGATCGATTTCTGGACCAACGATTTCTATGCTCTCGATTTGATTATCGCACATCCGAGACAATGCATCCGGAACGATATTATCCTTTCCTTTACGATGAGATGTGGAGAATTTAAATCCCTGTAACCTAAAAATCAATCGTGCTAGTCGACCTGTAACATTTTGATGTATCATAAGCCAAATCAAGCTTGAATGATCAGTGATTATCTCGAAATCTTCCTCTCCCGATTCTGATAATTGTACTAAAACTGAAGCAATCACTTGCATCGCAATGAAGAAAGAATTTCTTCGTGAAGTCAGGATTATGTAATACCGGGGCAGAGGTAAGTTTGGCTTTTAGTGCATCCATGGCTTTTTGCGCTTCCGGTGACCACTTAAAGGGCTTGCTTTTTGTTAAAAAGTTCAGTTATGGGAAACGTCAACTCAGCAAAATTCAAAACGGAGGTACCAGCCACAAACTCCTAAAAATCCTCTAACTTGTTTTATATTTCGAGGTGATGGCCAGTTTAAAATACATGATATCTTGGCCGAATCCGTCGTAATACCTCCTTCTCCAATTATATAACCCAAATAATTGACTTTAGTCACACTGAAATGGCTTTTGCTTATGTTTAAAGGTTAGATTGGCCTTTCGAAACTGATTTGCGATCCGTATTAGTACAGACAAATGGGTTTGGAAATCCTCCGTGACCACGCATAGATCGTCTTAGTATCCAAACACACAATGCCGTAGATCTGGGGGAACCAAATCGTCCATGAGATGGCACATTGTGGATGGTGCATTGCATATGCCGAAAGGCATTACAACGAATTGAAATAGTGCGCGTCCAGGCACGGTGAAACCCGTAAGTGATTTTGCTTTTTCAGTCAACTGAATCTGCCAATAGGCATCCTTTGGATTCAATTTACTAATAATATTGGCTTTAGGCAACCTGAAGAAAATACCTTCAATGCTCTGCAATGGATATGCGTCTTTTTTAGTTGCTTCATTTAATTTTCTAGCATCCAAACAAAGGCGGACTTTATTCGGCTTAATTACCATACGAATTGCTGAACTCCAAGAACTTGTTGATGGCTCTATTAACCCAAGCTCTAACATACGATCTATTTCGGCGTACAGGATCCTTTCGACAGCTGGACTAACGGGATAGTGTCTCTGCTTAACTGGAGTGGTTTTCCCGACGTCTATGTGATGCCTTATTAGGGATGTGCGCCCTAGGCCCTGTTTGCAGAATTAGAAACAATTCCTTCACCGCTTCTAATTGTTGCCGCTGAGTCTCATTTAGTAGGTAGGAATCTTCGACCTGCTCTCTCTCTACTTGCGAATTTTCTATGCATCCTATTATTTTGGGTGCCAATTGAAAATTTTCCAAAAATCGATTCCTAAGATAAGTCTCTGCGCAATGGTCGGAATCACATATAGTTCAATATCTTGTGGTTTCCTCCTTATACGTCATGGTGACTATTAAAATTTCTGGAGACCTGATGCGGCTTAGCATCTGCTGTTTTAACTTGTGATACTATGGTCTTATATCCTGAAAACTACTAAAATCGCCCAAAGCTAAATCTGATCAGCTAATATTTGCTCCCATTCTGTAAAATTCAGAAAGAAACACTTGCATAACTTCTTCTATCCGACCTATTCTGAAAAATGGTAGCTACTACCTTCTTTGCTTATTTCTTAAATTAACATAAAAATGTTTCAAGCGTACTGTATTCCGCTTTTCGTACCTTTTTTTCATAAAAGACGATTTATTACTAAATAATAATTTATAAGCCGTTCTTCATATGGTCGAAACGCTTTTTGAACTTCACTGGATACTTTTTTCTGAAGTCAATAGAAATCTCGGGCTGAAGATCTTTTAGATCAGCGTTCATATTTTCTAATTCATTAATATTATCTGAATAATCAATCTGCTTATTGTCTGCACTTTGGGACACCCTTTGGTTGTTGGATGCCCGCGACTTGCGGTTTTCCGAACGATTTTAACAGTTTAGCAATTTGACTTGTATACTTGCGGGTTTTCCGCATCCGTAGCAAAACACGCGACGTTCTGCTAAACAGTCTTCCCATACATGACCGGCTGTATCGCAAATCCAGCAAATGATCTTTAAGGGTATTCGTTGCAACGCTGAGATGTCCTTTTCTGCTCTTCGCTTTCGGTTTCTGTCATGTATACTGTCTACTTCATGCCCACGAAAATGCGGACCTTGGGATTTCCCGAAAACGAAATGATTTTCCCGCATCTTGCAAAAATGTTCTCTTTTTGTACTAATCGACAAAACTGTCCGATGGAATGTATTTCTCAAAGAGTACTCTATCTTTCATATCAGTAAGCAAATTTCCTTGCACTAGTTCAATTAATTCCCTTTCTCCTTGCATTAGCTTACAAATGGACTCGTAAAATAAGTCAAAGGACCGCCAGGTTTCTGTTTACGTGCACGAATTTGTTCGCGCAGCCCTTGATCGACCGACTTTCTTTTATATTGAGCACGTAGGGCGAAGCAAAACTGCTCCCAGTCAAAGTTGTCTACCGCTTGCTGCAATGGCTTTTCCCACCAACAACTGATGAATGTTTCTGCTGAGTGCTACAAAATCAATCAAAACTTGCATTCGGTATAAAATTCTTCTACCGACAACCCCTCAGAAGTACCTTCAAAACGCACACCCCATTTCTGAATGATATCGGCTATTTTATTGGCAGCGAGGTGGATGATATCTGTTGGGACCTCGGACTTTGGTCAGAAGCCGCTCTTCCTGCTGTTGACTTTTCCACTCAACACGCTTCTAATGGATA